>NC_060161.1:1055951-1089290 GCF_021292245.1 Micropterus dolomieu | reverse complement strand
AATTTGCATTCAGTATCTTTATTGGAACTTTTGAGCATTTCACATGATCTTCCTCAGCAGATGGAGTTCGTTGTGGAATCAAATCACATTTCCATTTTATTCCTGAGGACTTTACGAACTCATCAATCTCACATTCTCAATCACACCACACTCTCCATTTAGTAAGGCAAGGCAGGGAAAGGCAAGTTTATTTGGATAGCACATTTCAACAACAAGGCAATTCAAAGTGCTTTACATCAGACATAAAAGCAAAACAGGGAAATTGAAAAAATAAAACACATTATAAAAATAGGATAAAATACAGGGTAAAACAGGACAGTAGTAGCCGTTCTGGAGCTGTTAATTATATCTCATGACCCTGACAAGCTATTCGTGTAAGTCGACCTACAGTGACCTGTGCAGCTGCGCTGAATGCATGGAAAGTTTTTCTTGCTCTGGCACAGGAAGATGATTTCCCTGTTCTTGATCCTGTCTGCAAAGCTCTGATTGGCTTGGCTGTTATTCCAGTGCCAAGTGGAAAAGATTTACACTTGCACAGGTGCCAAATTCAATTTGAAGACTTGTGGTGATTGTTAACAAAATATCACGTGTCAACATCATTGTGAAGACACATTTTCAGGTAGATTGTCATGGCAGAATCCAAGAAGCGCTGGATTGTCTGTGCCAAGCTCTGAAAAGATGAAATTAAAGTTCACTACAACATCTCCACTACCTGCTGTTGTTTGATTATCAGTTGACTGAGATTCAGCATCATACCTGCTGTCTTGTATGCTGCCTGCACCCATTTTAAATGGGTTTGCCCTCCCTTGCCGCTACATTATAAGCGGCTAAATGGAGCACAACACCAGACCTATTTTAATCTCTGAAAGAATCAAAGATGTTGACAGTGATTCAGATGTGTGGAACCATCGTGGCCATGTATAATTTAGCTTTCTAATGTTTCTTATGCAAAGAATAAAAACACGTTAGACATTAGAAATGCCTTGTGATGAGGTTTAAAGTTCAGAGGTTGAGAAAATGTCTGTTTTGTTGCAGTTCTGGAGCTTTTGATCATATCATATGATCTTCATCAGCAGATGGAGTTTGACAATGTTGTTGTCATTTCATTTCCATTTTTTCTTTAAGGACTCATCAATGTTGATTCCATCTGCTGAGGCAGATAATGTGATATGTTCAAATGCCCCATTACAAAATGGACCTAGTTGTGAGCTTGTTTTCCAGCAGCTCTTATGTTATTACTTTCTTCGTTAATGTTCCTATCGTTTCCAGCTATCTGCCAGTATAGCATTGCCCTCCACTCAGTCCCTGACTCAGTGCAGTTCAGTTCAATCTTTATTGTCCCACGAGATGAATATGGTTTGCAGATGGAGTCAACAATAAAATAATGAAATTGAAATACACAATAAAAAAGCATAGTAGGAATGCAATAAAATAAAGGAACACAAGTAAAATGTGAAAAAAACAACCAACAGTGCTACGCAGACGAGAATGAGCTGATAAAACCCTGCAGGGAGTCAATAGCTGAATATACTGCAATAAAAAAACAAACTCAGTCATCAGTGCTGCCGGTGCATCCACCAAAATGAATTGGTGGTAGCACTTGTGACTGGCAGTAATAAGCTTTACAAACAGCTCTATTCAGTTGTGAGGAGTCTAGACATTTTGCAGTGAGTGAATAATGGGACATCTAGTTAAAGGAAAAATCCTCCTGGGAACAGTTTAACATTGTTTAAAAATAGCAAGTGGAAAAAGAATCTCAAATTCTAACTCTATAACTGTGGATATTACGAGATATTTCCAGTGCAGCTACAATGCTATAAAAAAAAGTAAAAAGGACCACAATGCAGCACTAAATTCTCTAAAATATCAACAGTAGGCTAAACATCCTGTTTTGGTGTCAGTCCCTCAGGATTATTGAGCAAAGCGCTCCTTTCTAGACTCTTCATTGTGCACAGACTTTTAACCGTCACACAGGGAGAAAGAAATCCACCAAGAGAGGAGGAACACACAAAAATCTCTCCACCGACAGTATCCTCGGGGGACCGGAGTACAATATATCCAGCAGATGAGTTGTGTTATCAAGGATACGATTCTTCCTTTTCTGGGATGAAAAAAACGTGTTCTCTTGCTGTCACTATCACTCCCGCTCCTGCTATTGCTCATTACCTGAACATAAAACACCAAGCTAAATGCAACAAGTTCAAGCCTGCTCTCTTGGGGTTGTGGGAAATCATCATGTGAAGTAAATGCAAACAAGGCAGGTTGAGGGGAAAGTGGGATTCGCATGAAAAAAGGGGGTGAAAAAGAGGAAATTACAACAACTACACAAAAAAAACACTTCTGGATTGCAAGGAGCATCACAGACTGATCGGATCTCAGCGGTGTGCGGTAAAGAAGCCGGTAAGAAGATGGGAGGTCTGGGTCTTTATGCAGCAGTACACTTTCTTTCCCACCCACAGTCAAGTTTTATGTTTTTCTTTTTTAGCAGGTAGCTGCCAGGGTGGGCCTGGTTGGAGGCAATCTTTCCTGCCCTTTTCTTTGCCCCTGGTGTCATGCAGCTCCTTGATGGGGAGCAGCTGACAGCCGATGACCCGCTCAGCAGTCAGCAGTGCAGACAAGGTGCTGCAGTGTGTCCTTGGAAGCAGGAGGAGGCCGAGCTAGACTGAATACCAGGACCCTTTTCGATTACTGCCTCAGAAAAATTGGACTAGGATAGGTTGTGTGGTGTCAAGTTTTCTGCAATGCCACGGGAAGAAGCTCAACTGTTGTGCTTTGCTAATTAGGCAGGAGATATTTTCCTTCCATCTGCAGGCGTTAGTGGATTCAAGTGCATTCTCGTGTGTGGTTGTGTTTGTGTGTGTGCACATGACATGCATGCCCTCTGCGCAAAAGATCGATGTTTGTATGAATATGAAGAAGGCAGTTATAGGGGGAAAATTGTCACGTACCAAGACATAGTGATTTATTAGACTGCTCTCACTAACACAAAGATCCTCACAGTACAAGAGAAAGAGGGAGTGGGAGCAGGAGAGAAATACAGAGAGAAAGTTTGCTCGAGGCAATATTGCCCACCTCTGTTGTCTTAAAATCCAGCCTTCAGCCATGCAGTCAGAGTTGTGTCAATATAGGTTATCATAGACGCAGAACGCATTCTCCAGCTAACTGATCTGCATGGTGTGAGGGCATCATGTATGACAAATGTGTTATAAATAAATACCTCCACATCAGAATGAAATAAAGTTGCATCGGAGAGCAGACACACAGTCAGCAGAAAGGATACTAACACATGGCTTCATGACATGTTTGTAGCCAAGGATGCTGTTACTAGAGTAAATTCATTGTCTCACTGTGGGACTCATTAAAGCACACTACTCGTACTCCCATTATGTGGGCACCCAAACTAAGTAAATGTTGTCCCTTAAAACCAAGGCTCATTAAAACACACGAGAGCAAATGAGAGCCCAAAAGGAGCAGGCGTGTGTGACCCATTTTGGCTTGTGACTGCGCCGTAGTTAGCTGGACGACACACACACACACACACACATCTTGAACAGTGAACTATGTGACAAACTGGGACAGGGTGTGGATGAAGGCCGCAAATGTCAAATGTGCCATATGAAATCACATTAGTAACTTAGGTGAAATCTAATTAAATCAAGTGGAACCTGCAGCTGAAGCGGTAAAATCACTGCTGGTCGGCTCTCCGCCCCCTGCAGCCATGACATGATCTCCTGCTTCTGGTTACAAAAAATGAGTTTGTTCCAACACAAAGGGACTGCAACCTTGTTGTTACACAGGTTGTTGTTGTTCTTCTTTTTCTGCTCTCCCCTAATTTTCCCCAGATGCACTTTGAGCTCAAGGTTTCCCGATAGGTCAAAATTTCATCCAATATTCAGGCAGTAAAAGCCACACCAGGGGGGTCCTAATTGACCAGCAGTCTATATAATCAAACTATTAAACAGAGGCAAAATGCTAATAAAACGGTCATATGCCCACTGACCAGATGGTGGCTCTGTAATGACGTTTTTTATGTTTTCAGTTTTTGTAAACCGCCTATCATAAAAGCACAATTCCTTTTCCCTCCCATGATTTCTTGGTACGAGATGACACTGGAACATTAATTTCTGCAACACAGAATTCTGCAGCCTATTGAATTTTCTTAATCGTGTAGGCTATTTGTGTAAACTCCTCCTAAATCATTCATTCAATCATTTCCAACTTCTCTGGACTCCCATAAGCCATGATTTCTGAATCGCTTGTCTTCATCATTTGGTTGCTACTCGTCAATCAGTTCTAAGGCGCGCCGTGAATCTGCAGACACTTGACATAGTTGGTCATTTTATCCCCTTTGTCACCTAGATTGAGTTTCTGTTCAGGTGCTAGTAGTCAGCCAATTGCTTCTAAGGACTGTGTTTCTTATTCTTGTTCTCAGTCTGATATCAATTCTGTGTTCTCTCAGGATTTATGTTGGATTTGTTGTGGTTATACCTGACCACTAAACTAGTCATTGCCTTTCTCATCTGTAATGTCTCGCCTCAACTGTCAGATATTGCAACACTGACACCTGGCTGCTAAATACCAAAACTACAATGAAATTATAGCAGAACCTGAGAGAAACCCTCCACTTGCTGTACAGTTCAAGAGTAGGCCTACCTACAAGGGGGTAAGTGAGAGTTCAAACAGTGAAGCTAACCAAAGCCTCCATTGGGGGGTTCTATGTAGGTCCAAAAACGACCCTGCGACATCCCATCGCACATGAGATTTGTAACCGTATTGTTTAGAGGAGAAGCTCTTGGGGGAATCTATATAACCTATTCAGCCACTGGTGATGCTACGTTGGTAAGTAAGCCTTAGGTGGGCTAATTAAAGTCACAGTCCAAGTCAGATCAACACACTGAACCACAAGACTTTTTTGGCGCAGCCACACAGCTACTAGTGTTTTTCTGCCGTTGCTCTACATCATTAAAGTGCATCTTATACTGCACATTCACAGTAGACCCTGGTGCCAATAAGAAGTAACCATGACCAACATTGGCTTCCCTGCTCTCCGGTCAAACACGCGAAGTGGCTTCACCGACAACATGTTGTTCAAACCAGAAATATATAATATTAATACACCCCTCACAAATTTTTATAAATATTTAACTATATATTTTCATGTGACAACACTGAAGAACAACACTTTGCTAGTGAGTGTACAGCTTGTATAACAGTGTAAATTTGCTGTCCCCTCAAAATAACATGTCACACAGCCATTAATGTCTAAACTGCTGGCAACAAAAGTGAGTACACCCCTAAGTGAAAATGTCCAAATTGGGCCCAATTAGCCATTTTCACTCCTCAGTGTCATGTGACTCGTTAGTGTTACAAGGTCTCAGGTGCAAATAGAGAGCAGATTTGTAATATTTGGTGTTATAGCTCTCATACTCCCTCATACTGGTCACTGGAAGTTCAACATGGCCCCTCATAGCAAAGCACTCTCTGAGGATCTGAAAAAAAGAATTGTTGCTCTACATAAAGATGGCCTAGGGCAGGGGTTTTCAAAGTGTGAAGCAGGCCTTCCTCAGGGGGCTCCCAAACAGTTTCAGGGGAGCCTTAGTGAATGGAAGTGAAAAAATATTGCATTAGTTATTGCATTAGTTATCAAAAGGAGATCACATAGAGTAGCCTACATGTGTGAGAGTTCAGAGATACAATAGTTGTTGGGAACTGTTTTCCCCCCATCAGAGCCAGAAACTAATAAATGCCTTAGGACAGACCTTTTTATGACTATTTGGTGCAGTCAGAACTTATGTCAAACAGCACAAATAATATAACCATGACCCCATAGGCATCCAGGAATTGAGTAAAGCTTACCAAATAAAGTAAAGATGTGGTTGGCGGGGGTACCGTTTCCCAAGCTTTGTCTGAACGGAAGCCCGCAGTCTCAGACTTTGAAAACCCCTGGCCTAGGCTATAAGAAGATTGCCAAGACCGTGAAACTGAGCTGCAGCACGGTGGCCAAGACCATACAGTGGTTCAATAGGACAGGTTCCACTCAGAACAGGCCTCGCCATGGTCGACCAATGAAGTTGAGTGCATGCGCTCAGCGTCATATCCAGAGGTTGTCTTTGGGAAATAAAAATATGAGTGCTACCAGCACTGCTGCAGAGGTTGAAGGGGTGGGGGTTAGCCTGTCAGTGCTCAGACCATATGCTGCTCACTGCATCAAATTAGTCTGCATGGCTGTCGTCCCAGAAGGAAGCCTCTTCTAAAGATGATGCACAAGAAAGCCCGCAATCAGTTTGCTGAAGACAAGCAGACTAAGGACATGGACAACTGGAACCATGTCCTGTGGTCTGATGACACCAAGATAAACTTATTTGGTTCAGATGGTGTCAAGCATGTGTGGCGGCAACCAGTTGAGGAGGTGTGTCTTGCCTACATTCAAGCATGGTGGTGGGAGTGTCATGGTCTGGGACTGCATGAGTGCTGCTGCCACTGGGGCGCTACAGTTCATTGAGGGAACCATGAATGCCAACATGTACTGTGACATAGTGAAGCAGAGCAGGATCCCCTCCCTTCAGAGACTGGGCCGCAGGGCAGTATTCCAACATGATAACGGCCCCAAACACACCTCCAAGACGACCACTGCCTTGCTAAAGAAGCTGAGGGTAAAGGTGATGAACTGGCCGAGCATGTCTCCAGACCTAAACCCTATTGAGCATCAGTGGGGCGTCCTCAAACAGAAGGTGGAGGACCGCAAGGTCTCTAACATCCACCAGCTCCGTGATGTCGTCATGGAGGAGTGGAAGAGGACTCCAGTGGTAACCTGTGAAGTTCTGGTGAACTCCATGCCGAAGAGGGTTAAAGCAGTGCTGGGAAATAATAACAACAACAACAACAACAAAAACAACAACAATAATAATAATAATAATAATAAACACAATATTGACATTTTGGGCACAATCTGGACATTTTCATTTTTTTTGTTTAGGATGCCTGCACTCTTTGTTTGCTTTCTTCTTACATTATTCATAGATATATATACTTTTTTAAAGAAAAAAGTGAAGGATGCTGGAGTAAATACACACACACACACACACACACACACACACACACACACACACACACACATATTGCTTTTTAGAGAAAACATTCAGATGTAAACCCCATTTTCATAAGTACTGTACTTTTATTTTTTACTATTACACATTTTATCCCAGTAACTGTAACCGATTAGGCTACAATTATATTTATTTTGTAATTAAATTACGTAACTAAATTACATGTAACTAGTTACTCCCCAACACTGCAAATAAATAACTCTGACTTTGTTAAGTTTATATCATACTTAGCTAGATAACATCGTTTTTTTCTATATACTACATTAACCGTCATGCTCTTCGTGCTGCGCGATGACGCCACAGAACATCAACAACTCACATGTGGCCTAAAGAGAGCGCCGTTGCTGCTGTGCTGCTAGCAACGACCGGGGAATGTGGAGCTGACTTCCCAGCAGAGACGCCACATTAAAATAAATATTTCCCGTTTGTACACAGCTATACCTGAGCCGACATGCCTCCGAAGAAACCCGCCGCACCCGCGGGGAATAAAAAAACTCAAGAGAAGAAAAAGGAAAAGATAATTGAGGTACAAACTAACTTGAGTTAGCATGTCGGTGTTTAGCGTTAGCTGACGTGCTAACGGACATATGCACGTTAGCGGTGAAGCTATCAGGGCCTTGCCGCCGCTATAAGTGTTCGCATTCGTCCCATTAAGGTTGATATATGCCCCTAACGTCAGCAGCTTAAATTATGAGACATAACACAATGTATTTGTAGCGTATCACATGAATGTCTTGGTTATAACTTACATGAGAGGGCGTCGAAGCGCGGTGCCACGGGCCTGCTTCTGTTCGGCCCCACAGGAGAGACGAGGGACCCGATTTTAGCCTGTTTCGATCCTAGCTAAAACCGGTCAGAAGCTGGTCATTATTAAACTTAATGTGTGTGTTGTCAAATATGTTTCTGTTAATGCCGATGTCGTGCCCTGAAAGCAGCTGTTGATTCGGCTAATCATCTTTCTGTCAACGTAACCACACCGGCTTGTTAGCGTTAGCCGCCTTTTGCTGATGTACATTAGTTAACACAGATTGCACTGGAGTTAGTTTTTTTTTCCCTATGATTTATTAATTCAGAAATTGTCATGTTTTATCTGCATTGACTGTTTTGACTTTACAACAGGTTAGAAGAACTTAGCAAGCCCACTTGTGTGATGGCATTTCGTGTACCATCCAAAATAAGATTTATTGCTTACAAATCCCACCAAAAGTCCAAGAACAATGACTTTATGCTATTAAAAGTATTGTTTGTGTATTCAAAGCCTGATATAGCTTATTCCTCTTTGCCATAGACCTTCATTGTTGTCCAGGAAGTCGTGAGCGACAACGACATTTTAATCTGTGACTGAATGCAGTCCCTAAAACACACTAGTGTTTTGAGTAATATGTCCAAAATACCCAGCTATTTTGGATTACTGAGCCCTTTTTTTAGAGTAAAAGTATATATTTACATCTTCATTACATCTATATTTGTTGAAAAAGGATTTCATCATGCTGCCTCAGATTTGTGAAGTGATCCACTGTTTGGCATCAAGTGTTTGTTCTGACCATGAAGAAAAGATTAAAACCACAATTAACCATCTGTTTTCTTCAACTTTCACTCAGGAGCAAAAATCAGGCTCTAAACTTGAAAGAAATAATACTTTGGCATTTATCATGATAATTCTTATCAATATGGAATGATATTTAATTTTTTATCGTGATAACATTTTTGGCCATATCGCCCAGCCCTAATACTTTAAGACATTGTTACATAATGCCAGCCACATTCCTCAATTTTAAACAGCCTTGTTTCTCTAAGAAGACCCTTTGTAGCTAAATGCCAGCTAGACAAACTCAACCCTTGCTTATCTTCTCCTTATTGTCTTTAGTCTTACCACTCCAGCTCAACTACCAGTTGAAAGGGTAGACTGTATAGTTATAGTTATTTAACACTGTTAGTATTTGGTCACTAGAGCTCTAAATCAGATGTTGGTGGACGTGTTAAACAATGCAATGTAGAATCACCATTTTACCAGCCAAAGATTTCCCTTTCAAAACTTTCCACAACCACACAGTGTACAGGGACCTTTCAGCTCTGTGCTGCTATAAGCGGCTTTCCTCCTTATCATTTGTATTTTGTTGATTTTGTAATTAAGGAAAACAAGTGCAGGAACTCGTTCTTGTTAAATTGGAACTGCCTGTTCAGGGGATGTTTGTTGGAAGTCAATTATGGAACCGGCGATTGTATTTTTGTTCCTTCTAGGACAAGACATTTGGCTTGAAGAACAAGAAAGGGGCCAAGCAGCAGAAGTTCATCAAGAACGTCACTCAGCAAGTCAAACATGGACAACAAAGTGCCAGACAGGTTAGGAGGCATTTCTTGTTTTGTTGTTTTTCTCCATCCCTTTATATCGCTGACTGTCTTTGATTTGGTCCTCAAATCAAAAACTCTTGTCTCTCTGCTTTGCTGTTTCTCACTTTACTGATTTTCTCCTTCTACCAAATAATTTCTATGTCATATGTACAACAAATGCAACAACTTACCACTGGTTTAAATCTTTGTGAGCTAATTTCATTGGATCAGATCATCTTTGAATATATCTACCTTCTCTGTTTGTGTAGGCTGAGGCAGATAAGACCGGCAAGAAGACTGACAAGAAGAAAGAGTTGGAAGAACTCAATGAGCTTTTTAAACCCGTAGTCGCTGCCCAGAAAGTCAGCAAAGGTAAACAAAGTGACCGAAGATGAATGAATTGTAACTTTCCCCTTGCTAATCTTCGATTTTAGTTGTTCATCATTTAATTAATGCCGGTGTTCTTGTGTGCCTCCATTGCATTTGAACAATGTACTGGAAAAGATAATCAATTGTCCACTCTCCTCTCTTTTCTGCAGGTGTTGACCCAAAGTCAGTGCTGTGTGCATTCTTTAAGCAGGGTCAGTGTACCAAAGGTGACAAGTGCAAGTTCAGCCACGATTTGTCAATGGAGAGGAAATGTGAGAAGAGAAGTGTCTACGTGGATGAAAGAGACGAAGACCTGGAGAAAGGTCAGTGTATAGTGCAGGTAACCAGGATGTATTATAGGCTTCGGGTGGTATTACAGTACAGATTGATCATATTGGCTCTTACATTGTTTATTTTCTATGCGCTCAGTTTGGATTTGAGTGGGTATGTTTGCTCAAAAGATGCTCCGTACTTTGTCTTGTAACGTTTGTGGCGCTTCATTGTTGCTTTTAATAATCACCATTAATTGAGCTTGTGGGAAGAATGAACATGTAAGAGCCTGTCCATTCTTCATTAAAAGCTCTTTTCGCCGTCTACGTTTCTCTTTTTAGAGCATGCCATGTGAAATTACTTCTGACTCGCTTATTTCTCCGACTGTCTCGTCTCATAGGCTGTAGAAATAATTAAAATATCTTCTAGAAATGATGAAAGAGTCTGTAACTAAAAGGTATAACTGCTAAATTTCAAATTACGTCACTTATGATTTTTAGAATTTAGTTTAGTTGAGTATACTAACTAGTTCTCTGCGAGTTTAACTATAGATCGGCGTCGAAGGGTGGTCCTCCAGCTGTGTAAGTTGTTAAATTTATTTTTATTGAATAAGGGAAAGCAGCAAAGGTCATTGCCTGTTTATGTCCTGATAACTGTCAAGAAAACAGTTATATAATTGAGGAATCTCTCAAACGCACTGTGCATCGCGTAGAAAAACTTTTAAGCAATTTAACTCTGGCAGCGGACATGTGCAATACCGTGAAACTGACAGTATTGCGCCCACTTGTCACTCTGCCTATAAGATTGCCCGCACTTCCCTTCCTACCTGCTCGCCTCTCATTGAAAATGAATTACCAGGCTCTTCAAATGCTTCCCATCTGAAGAGGCCGTAATGTGTTATATTACTGTATGACGCTGAGCGACCTCAGAATTTCTACATCATAATTTTTTCTTAATAAAAATTATGTTTGATATAATCGTTCCAAATTAGTTACAGCAACTCAATATGTAGGCCGTCTGATTAAAAACTTGCAATTGCTTGGCATTCAATATTAGAATTACGTGAATTGTAAGATTTCTTCTTTGTTTATTTAAATTTGAAGTGATTTGTTCAGCATTACAGAAAAGAGCTAATTTTTAATCACCAGAAAATCAGACACTGTTGTGCATTCCCTTTCTCATTGTTTCTTTTTTTTGTAAAACTCTTGAGTACTTGTTGTATTATTGAACATCGGGCCTGTTGTGTTCTGTTTAGACACTATGGATAACTGGGATGAGAAGAAGCTGGAGGAGGTGGTCAACAAAAAACACGGAGAGGCCGAGAAGAAAAAGGCCAAAACACAAATTGTAAGTCTGTTCTGATGATGAA
Organism: Micropterus dolomieu; assembly: GCF_021292245.1. NCBI lineage: Eukaryota > Metazoa > Chordata > Actinopteri > Centrarchiformes > Centrarchidae > Micropterus > Micropterus dolomieu. The sequence goes on along the minus strand of NC_060161.1, from coordinate 1,077,845 downwards.
TAATGAACAATGACTGAAGACAGGGAAATCAAATGGTCCATTTGATAATTGATGATAAATGAACAGTTGTTTCCAAAAACTGTAAGGAATTCTCACCTCGCGATGCTTTCCTCGCTTGAGTATATTCGCTGCAAGTGTTCACACACACAACGCGAGAAGGCGATTTTAACGTGAAGAAACACAACTTGCCATTACTACAACTGTGTGAACCCAAAGTAAACATTTTGCTGTGATTAAAAAGCAATAAACAGATTAAACTGATGCCAAAATAACTACAACATAATGCAGATTTCTTAAACATATGAACTCATGCTTTGTCAGGTCTGTCAGCAAGACAGCAACTTCTAAAATGTTTGTTTTCTGAATGGAGTTCGGATCGATCAGGGCTATGGGTCACAGTAAAGTACAATGATAGCTGGAATAAAGTTACAGACACGTTTTCTGAACTGACCAGGTAGTTGTACCTCCTCGCTTTCTTTTCTCCAAGTAATGTCCAGTTTTGGCCGGTTTTTTATATAAATATGAAGTCGTAGTCCAACAAAGCTAACGACACTAACAACAACACTGGAACCGGATGTGCACGGAATCTAGCTGCTGAGAATAAATAAATTAATAAAAGCAGTTTACTCTGAGCTCCTCCCGCGAGGAAACGGCGTAGTTGTCAGAGCCAAATCCGACGGACTAAGGGTTTTTATTTCTCCAATGTTTGCAGTGCTGCTCCCTGCTCCTCTCCCCCAAGTTTAGCAGCTCTCAGCCGGCCCTCTCCACACATCGCTCTGAAGCCTCAGTCACGTACAGACAATCTCAACACTGATAGGCTATCGCGGCTCAGCGTCATGCGACTTCTTCGCTTGAGTTGAAAATATTCAACGCTCTACGCATCTTTGCATTGACTTTGTATGTAAACTGCCCAAAAGGAGCCCAAACTGGTTTTCCAGTGTTGCAATCTGCATGTGGAGAAATTAAGTCATGTAAAGGAGATCAGACAGAAGTATGGGGATGATGAAAGGGATGAAGAAGAAGAGAGAACCAAATCCAAGGGTGAAAAATCTACAAGGGTTTCCAGGGACTAGGTTTGGGCAGCAGTGGAGGTTTTAGCTTTGATCAATCATTACATACATCTTTGATCCCTGATGTATTCCTCTTATTGCTGGGGACAATAAAACAAAAAACACAAGGAATTAATGTTGGTGATGAATTCAGTTTGTCCCCCAAACATGTGGAGCCACTTGACAGTCAGTGGAAGTTAATATTCAGTAAGGTAATAATAGATGCTAAGATGCTGTATGTTTCCCGGTTCCCTCTGTGTAACATTATCTACTCTGTTGTGTCGTCTGCAGGTGTGTAAGTACTTCCTGGACGCCATAGAGAATAATAAGTACGGCTGGTTCTGGGTGTGTCCTGGGGGCGGTGGAGAATGTATGTACCGGCACGCCCTGCCACCCGGCTTTGTACTTAAAAAAGACAAGAAAAAGGAGGAGAAAGAGGAGGAGATTTCGCTGGAGGAACTGATAGAAAATGAGGTAAGGATGGATGGAGTGATGCAAAGTCACAAGGGAAAACAGTTACTACAATCCAACTCTGATATTTTTGGATGCTTGGGGTTTATAAGAGCAGCAAAGGGGGCTTAGAAGAGATGAGCTGAGAGGAATGAATGTGAGGATGCTTCATCACATTATTAATGTGCAGACCATCTTTGTTCCATAACATAGGCTTTGTACTGCTTCCTGTATCTCAACAAGCAAGGTTGCCGCCATCCTGGCGGTCACGTGTAGAATTGGGTGTGCACAAATGAAAAGGAGAAATTGTTGATATGGGTGCTGAATTATTAAATTCAAATTAATAAGAAGAAGAAAGTTTAAACAAATGCACACTACAGGTAGCTTCTAGTGGAAATGTCAGAAGTGTTAACAAGACAGTGGTGGTTAGTTACCATCCTTGTTGGCTAACATTAGTCAGGGTTGTGATCTCTCCGAATAATTGTTCGTTTACTAATTATATGTTTGATTAGTACTAGTAATAAAGGGAATGAGCTTTATTTGTATTGCAACTTCACACAGAGTATAGTCCAATAAAGCACAGTAAAACTATTTTACAACACAGAAATAAATCAAGTCTCAGAAAGCCAAATTGGATGTAATGAACTGTAACTGCTTGCGTTCAGATATTGCCGCCCAAAAGCTTAGGAACTCCAACATGGCTACCACACGGGGTCCGATGTCAAATGCTGTCTAAATACTGTCCATGGCCGATGTTATGAAGCTCTCTCTACTGTCCGCACCCTGATGTCTGTGTCTTCCCCTGCAGCGTGCCGCTCTTGGTGCTGATGTGACTCGAATCACCCTGGAGACTTTCCTGGCTTGGAAGAAGAGGAAAAGGCAGGAGAAGGTTGGGACATATTTAATCATTTTATTAACATCAGTTTGTCACCAGAAATGTTTAATTTTAAGGCCCCTGAGGCAAATTGGGATTTGTGATATTGGGCTCTATAAATAAAATGGACTTGACTTACATTTACCTGCGGAAATTAGGTCTTCTGATGATTAAGGACATTGTGATGAGTTTTTATTCTATGATTAAATCAGAAGACTTAGTAATTCTATGTGGATACACTTAAAAAAATGCTCTTCATTAACAGGTGGACAAAGCGAGGGAGGAGATGGAGAAGAAGAAGGCTGACTTTAAAGCTGGAAAATCGCTAGTGGTAAGTGTGGCTCCGACTTAAATTTCTGTGGTCACTTTGAGTCTTTATCTTGTCTCGTTTTACCGACAGTGATGCTACAGCAGACAGTATTTCCAGGATTTAATTAAATCTCATGCATCTGCAGGTAAGCGGCCGCGAGGTGTTTGAGTTCCATCCAGAGTTGGTCGACGATGACGATGCTGAAGCCAGTGACACTAGATATGCCAGCGAAGACGGGGAAGATGATGAGGAAGAGGTAATTCTGAAATTATCAACACTTTACAAATGTTTCACAGAATGTGTGAGACTCTGCTCTCTGCCTCCTGAGCAGATGAAAACCTCCTACGGTCAGTGGTTATTTAATTTGGCTTTGTATGACTTCATATTTATTTGTGCTCTATGGTCCTCAACACTTGAAGTGAGGTGTCCCAGCACAATAACTGCACTCAACGTTGTTTGATGTCTCATATAGTTTGCATTGTTTGTACAAAATATCTGCAGTGTAACAGTGTTGTGATACTGGCTCTCAGTCTGTGTTCCAGTCTTTTTGGTCATGCTGTGAGGTCGGTATTGTCGGATATTTTTCTGAAATATTCTAAAGCTTTAAATATTTTAATTAAGAAGCTTCAAGTATTTAAATATTTTAACACAGGGAACAAAGGCATCAAGTGTGTTTCTGTAGTGCTAAGATTTGTTGAAATTATGCAAATGAACCCCTCCATCCGGGAGGAGGAAAGAAATATCCTCACACCATGAGCTGCTGCTCTGTTGAACATTGTAGGAGAGACGTAGACCATAAAACGTGTGTCCTACAGATAATATATCTCTTACTGCTTTAATGTCCAATAACTGGTTAAAATAGAATCACAACTAGAGCCCAAACTGCACAAAGTGAAGTCAAACTAAAACCAAGGCGCGGACAACATGTAATCCCTACAGTTTCCACACCTTAAATATGAGACCGGACGTATTTTTTCCCTACACTGTATTGCCTCATCCGTAAGCAATTATATTTCATATTTCTTACAGGTGATGCAAAGTGGTTTGCTGCAGACATTGTGGCATTTTTCTGTATTTAAATGGTCTAATTCCTGCTGAATTGCAGCTGCCTGCCTTTTTACACAGCAAGTGATTTGCCTGTTAATTATCTGCACGTGTTGTACACTTGTGTGCTCCTTAGTAGATTCAAGGCTGTAAATAAAGTGCACAAGTTAAATGCAACAATAAAACATTTTTCATTAATTCCTTTAATTAATCTAAACTTAATTAAACACAACATCGCTTATGGTCCCTTAATTAATTTCATTAATTGTTTTGTCCTCTGGTACTAAAATGTGCAAGCATTTTGTTTTGTGAAAATCTGTTTTTGGTGCCAACTTTGAAGTATTTATTCAGAAATTCTCTTAAGAAGCTTTCAATTTGTCTCTGAATATTGCAGATATCCTGATACAGCTAATTACAAATCTGTTAACTTATTTATAAAAAGTACTTAGTATAAAAGACTCACTCTTAGTCAGCATCCAGAATTAACCCTGAACGCTGCACTGAGGGCAAAATGACTCCTTGTCGCTTTATATGACCAACACACTTTCAGGACATGTGAACAGTCAGATTTTATGTTGTTTCAAATAGAACAAAAGTCACACTGTTGTAATAAATCTCAAGCAAATAAATCTGCTGTTAATTTAATTGAGTGGGGTTTTTTCAGCTAGAACCAACATGAAAGAATCTTTATTTTCCACTTTTTATTCTCCCAAATCCACAACACACAGACCAACTGTACGAGATTTTAAAGTGCAATACAGTCCATTTTAATCATCAATAACGTTTTTGTTTTTCAATATAAAAATCTCAAACCACTGCCAATATAGACGGTGACCACCCTTCAACATTTCACACCAGTGAGTTTTTAAAGGAAATCAATCCATTCATCCTCACCCGCTTATCCTGCATCGTGGAATTTTACTGGTATCTGTATCGACTAATACATTTCTGGTATCATGACATCCCTTCTCCTGTCTAAACCTTTATATTTTCTTTCAGATCAGTAACAGCACAGACGTCCAGGACATAGACTTATCCCGCTTTGTTCCACAAGAGGTCGACCACTCGGGCATTACGGTAGCATCCACAGACCGTTTCACCTCTAGGAAAAAGACTCAGCGGACAGAAATGGACAACGGTAGGAAAAACTTGCTGATTATAAAAGTGATTTCTGCCTAGTTGCCATGTCAGTGCTGGTCAGTTTGTTGGCTTCACGACAATCTGTAACAAGCCAATACAGATGAAAATGATCAATACTTTTGATACACAAACAATCCCCGCTTCCTTTCTCTTCACATCTACAGGGGAGCAGATGAACGAAGCCTGTGGTGGCGCTGAGGCCAACGGGCTTTCGGGAGCAGAGGGAGACGGGGAGGAGGACGGAGGAGGGGAGGAGGAAGAGGAGGTACCGGTGGACGAGAACCTTTTCACGGGAGAAGATCTAGAGGAGCTCGACGAGGAACTGAACACACTGGCGCTGGACGACTGAGAAAGGGAGCGCGTGAGAGGGAGGGAGCGTGAGGTGGAAGTTAGGACGGACTAAATGACTAACGGATGGACTGATGGATGCATGGAGCTAAACAACAAAGAGACCAGATGTTTGAATGATTTTAAAATTCAGAGACTCCAGTAATAAAGCCTGATTATATCATGACATCACTTCCTGTCTCTGCCCCCCTCTGTTTTTTGTATCACCCCTCTCACAGGTTACCATGTCCTTGGCCCTTTTGTCCATTGGGTGTCCAAATTTTCACAGCAAGGGCCAGTTAGGGTTTACCAGGGCCAACTTCACGTGAATGTTTCTTGTAGGAGGAGAATTTGTTGTGCACTTTTGTTGCTCGGCAAACTCGCTGGCTAACGTTGAAACTGAAATTACTTTTAATAAATTGGGCTTTGGTTGCTTCTCAATAATCAGATAAATATTGAATATAATAATTTTCTGAGTGAGACGATGTAAGGGCTTAAAAATGAAAGCACTATACTGATTGTACAGTGGGATAACACTTCAATAAATCCAATAACATCATTGACAGATGTTTTAAAGAGCTGAACAATGTGGGCCATGAACAGGGTGATTCTGTTGTAAGAAACTGAATCTGTTCAGAGCCTCACCTGCTCTCATACCAAAATAAAAGCTCTAGTTTGAGGTTGCACTTTCCTTCTACTGAAGATTCTTTCCCTTCTTGTGTTATGGAAATCTGTCATGCAACCTTTTGAAGGAAAAGTCCAGACCAAGCTTCTAAAATGTCAGCCATGTTTCTGAGACCTGATTAGTGCTACGATGAAGCTCCAGCAGGGAAACCAAATGGTATCAGCCCAGTATTGTAAATAATGTTCTCGAGTCGCCTCCTGAAGAAATAAAAGATTACTGTACATCCAGTGTGTGTCTCTTCTTGGATGTTAAGTCCTACGTTATGAATTAAAGCTGCTATTATCAACATTTTTATAGTGATGTATTAAATGATGTGAAAGCGGGTCGCTTGTAGTGATGAGCCTACAGAAAAGCCGCTTCCTTCTGCTTTATAGTCAGTTTCAGCTCATTGTTCAGCTGTTTTGGTTCACACTGTGTGTTTTTGGCTGCAGCGGTCAGTGTCAGAGAACAAGCTCTAAAAACCCACTGTTGACTATCTGCTCAGCACCAAATGGACAGACAGTTGGGAGACTTGCTCATGAACATACTGGATTTATTCACAGCTAAAGAGAAATAATTACCTCAGGACTTAGTAGAGACTTAAAACAGCTAGAAGAGAATGAATAAACTAATAAACAACTCCAGATGGTCAATAATAACTGTTTACTGACACGTTTGCCATATTTTTGCGATACCCACCTGTTTGTAGAAATGTGTACATGCAGTTTTTGGGAACTGAAGTAATTTCTTTTTTCCCATTACGGCTAATTCAACCTGTATGGGGACTCCTGTTGCCTCCAAGTTCCCATCAAGTAGAGAGCAGCAGCAGCAGCATCAAGGCACACTATAGACTGCAGATAATTTTGCAGAGACCCCACAAACCAAATAATATACTGGACCCAAGTCGTCTGTACGACAGTTTAAGGTAGTTTGAGACACGGCATCATTTCAGGGTTTGCACCAGGTTAAGCATAAGATTAACTCAAGGGCCCTTCTATATGCCAGGGCCAAACGATTAAGTAATAATGCAGGACCCAGGTGATATTGTTAATTAGAAATTTTTTTTTGCACATAATCAAATTGCCAACTGAGACAGTGAACCTAAAGATTTTGGGGTCCCTGAAGGTCTGTGGCCTGGAAGCAGTGCCATTGATGTTGAATATAAACTGCATTTCTTCAGATCAAAATGCTTTTAGGGTTCTTAATCATGGCATTCTGCCTAAAATGATTACATGGCTGCCGCATCATGAGGGTAATCAAAGTAAACAGATTAGTGGTTGACCGATATTTACAGAGCAGAGTGGCCGATAACTGATACGCCATGTATATTTCTATTATTCCATACAGAAAACAATCTAACATACATATTATCTTAGCCAGTAACGTTGTTTTATGTGGGCTTTTAATTAATTAATGAAATAAAAAAGTACATTGTAGAATGTGACTGGTGTTTAAGGGAGAGCGAGATAGTTTGTCAGAAGTGACGTCATTCAACTGCATTATTCTCTACAGTATTACCATATATATTTAAAGCTAGCCGGTAATGGTCTTTCATTAGGCCGGCTGTCATTTATGAGAAGTGTTAACATTTCCAAAAGACAGTGGTGACTGAGGACATTTAGGGCTCAAAACCATCGCTATGATCATTCCACAGCAGTCACACTGAAAAGAGTGCCTGCAAATTTGTCTTCAGACATCTTGTGTTTTTTGGCCTTCTGAGAGCAGGCATCGGCCGATTAATCAGTCTATCACTAATACACACACATCGTTGAAGTGGCCCAGATTTACATGTAAGTGAATTATCGTCTTGATTAAACCTGAAAAACTAATATAGCTTCATAAAAATGTCAGCCTACCACATTTACAACTGTCACACACGCATACCTACCGGGGGGAGGCTTGTTGAGCAGCTGTCATCCATATTCAGAAAATTAGTAATTTAATAGGCAGCTGGCAGTGATTTGACAAAGACTTGGTATGTGTCCCATAAAATCTACATAATTTACATTTCCCTCTGCATACACATTGTCCCATTGATTCCATTTAGCATACTTTCTTTTTATTCCACCAGTATTCTGAAGAATAACATCTATTTAGCAAAACAATCACATGAAAGAAATACAACAAGAGATCTGGCACATTTTCAGACAACAAAAAAAAAAAAGAAGATTCAAAGATGAACTTTAAGCTGTCATCCAGGACAGACGAAATTTTTTATTAAAACATAACTGTCCAGTTATTCACCAGGCAGCTACAAAAGAGACAAGACAAACTGAATGTGTGTTCACCTGATCTTTATTTTTACTGAAACAACAGTTCACAGTGAATCTGGTAAACACATTTGCACTAAGCTGGAAATGAGATTACAGGTCATACCATAAGAGAAAAAAAAGGAAGGACCAGGTGTGAAAAACAAAACTGTCTAGATCCAGCTTAACAAATCTTGTTTTTTAGCTCCTCAACAGAGTGCAGCCTCCTGCCCACAGTTCTTCAAGAAGAAAATACTGCCAACCTCCTGAACTACAAAACTTTTAAACTTAAAATGAATTCAGTAGTCTGCGTAAAAAGCACGACACTCACCACAAACTACACAAACTGGCGTTGTTGCTTCTGTTCACAGAATGCATATGATTCCATTTTAGTAGTGGATGCTTCTGTGTACTTGGTATATCAGTGAGTCACAGCAAGGTCACTGACCCAAAAGTAAGGTCAGACAGGTGTCAAAGGTCGTGTCAGAGGTCGGGTGAAGGTCTCGATGTCGGTCGGTCGGTCTGTCAGGTCAGGTGTCATTGTGTCATGACAAGAGTCGCCTACAGGGAACAAGAAGCTGCAGTGTTATTCACAGGAAGAGAAACAACTGTCATCAGAAACTTGTTGACATCTTGTCAAAGAACTGCTTCCCGTACGAACGGCAAATAACAGTTTGACAGGTGTGCACAGGTGTGTAAGAAGACTGCTGGTGGGCTTGTCAAGACAGAAGTTCTGACACACAGTCTACAAAGTATTTTCACCGGGAGGTAAAACTTTATTTTTTTTACTGTATTTTATGTACAGAAACTGCATCATAATATAATCTAACACCATGTAACGGAGGCAGCATGGTGGTAGACTAGGGGAAAGCCCTGCTAACAAGCTTTCTTTGTCATTTTTTAAAGGCTTGTGTCACAGAGGGCAATGAATCTGCAAGTTCAGCCAGAGAGTATTAAGTTATAATTAGGAATACCTGACGTTATACATGTGACATCACAGTACTACGTTGTATGATGCAGTTGTAGTGACTGCATCTCAGGTTAAATTACGTTTTGTTTTCCATCATCATACAGTTACTGTGAGGTCTCCTCAAACTGCCACTGAGCGTGTTTCTGTGTTTGCATTGATACAGCACATAACTTTCCACCATTTGCACCACATTTTGTATGCTAAATTAAGACTTTGATTGGCTGATTGATGTTTGTAAAGAACATCTGTACTGTATTGTCTGTTAGCACGTCTACCTGAAGCATATGATAACTGCAACACACGCTGGGGTAGCATTAAAGAAATGTCCTCAGCAAGAATATATGAGAAATGTATGCGTGAGTGTGTCGCTGGCACAAGCCATGTAACAAGCCTCACCCAGAATTCACTTACACTATTACTTTGTTACCAAAATACTTTGGCATCCAATTGTCCAATTATTCATACTGGTGTTCCCTGCAGGAGAAAACCTGGCACTTACCGGTCATTTCTTTCACGCGGTCCTAGTAGGTACGAGGACGTTTATGAGATTCCTCTCTGGGAGGATCAGCCAGCATCACCTTCATCTTTACTCCATTGACGACCCGACCGTGGAGCACTGCCATGGCCTCATCTGCACACTGAAAGAGAGAGACAGAGATGAACATAAAGAGGGAAGACTTGGGCAATCTTCTCTATTTTCATAACTTCACTTCCTTCATTATTTAAGAGCTTATCCTCCATCAGTTCAGAGTCTCACCTGTTTGTCTGCATACTTCATGTATCCAACCTTTCTGCCAGGAACCAAATGGACCTCAATAAGGGAACCAAAGCGACTATGGAGAGACAGACAAAGGGAGACAGAGTTTAATTTTGCAGCAGGATTTGTTAAGACTGATTGTCTGGAGCACCTTTTCACTAACATTGAATTGTCATTTCAGACCATTTCGCTTGATGCTCTCATCCAGAGTTGTTTGCAGTAACTAAGCTTAGAGTCGTGACTGAACCTCTAATGGACCATTGTTTCCATCATATGCACACTGTTTTCTGTACTTTGTGACATATACAATATATATTTACAATGTTATAAAGAAGTGAAATTGCGTTTTAACGTATGGGACATTTACCAGAAAACGTCCTCCAGGACATCCAGGGGCAGAGGGGAGGGGCTGAACACTACAAACAAGCGCTCCTTCGCCTTGCTGTCAGGCGGCGCAAGCTTCTTCAGAGGGGGCAGACTGACGTCTGTCTGAACCCGGGACATTGGGGAGACAGCAGAGAAGCCCTGGAGGATACCAACAAACACACAGGATCAGCGATTCAGCTTAAATATTGTATTATTCTTATGAACAACAGTTCCCAGGTAAAATGTGTTAAACCTTTTGCAATTACCAATTTTTATTTTATTAATTATTTAATCTGTAAAATGCTATAGATGGCAGAGGAGGCCTGGAGGAATAATTACCCAGAACAGTAATTAACCTTGAGTTGTTATTTACAGGGTGAGTTGTTTTCTAAAGTTATGATCGGTAAAGGGTTAGACAAAATGTGATGTGCTTACAATTATATATATATATATATATATATATAGTGGCAGTTGTTTAGATTAGTTTATCATAAATCAGTCTGATATTCTGATGAATTTGTTTGTAAATACACCTTTTTAGAAATGAAGAAAGTGACTTTGCAAATACAGTATTTTTTGATCCCATCACCACTGATTCAATAAAACTAAAATGCAGGAATGGTGTTCAGAAACCTCAAAAAGTCTTGAGAGGAATTAAAGAGTGTGAATCTCAAGCAAGCAGAAACCGTGGCAAAAAATAACTCAAATAAGAGCGATAAATAGCAGGGTGATCTGATACAACTTTGTTCATTTAGGCGCTGATTTAATGTACTCACAGGAGATTTCATTACTTGGCTGGACGAGGGTCCGTTCCACACTGCAGACATCATCTGGGTTGCAACGAACTGCATGGCCATCCGACCTACAGGACTACACACAAACACAAGCTGATCGTCATTGGTTCATACCCACTAAGTTGCTGTGACCAAATTACTTAAAGACTAGGCTGTATACAGACAGACAGAAAGGGGAGACACTCCATTACAGATATCAAATTTGTACAGGGAACATGCCAGGTCAATACAAATTACTTTGTGTATTTTATTGGTCACTTTAAACCTTTTTAGGTCCCTTTACTTAACATTTGTGTAACATTTCCACTGGCATGGGGTTCTTCCTCTATGCCTTCACTGTGTGGTGCCAACAACTTTTACTGCTTCAGAATATGTTCTTAGTTGTTTACTTTATAAAGACTGTTTGCTCCTTTTCACCTTCATCGAAGCGCTCTGGAAAACAACCACCCGGTCACTATGGCCCACGGGGGGAGGGGTCATTATGAATACTTAACAATAAAAAAAATAAAAAATTGACCAAGTTAGTTAGTTATCGTTGGCATATCTGTCCCAATTTTTTATTAATGATATATTAACTTTAAAGGGCATTTCTACCTCATGCCTCCATTAATTGTGACTCTTCTGCAGACACACACTGAGTGTATGCTGTTGTGTGTAAGTAAGTGTACACATGCGTGTATGTGTGTGTGTGTGTGTGTACCTGCTGCGTTCATCTCCGTCGTCAACAAAATTTACTGCCAGTCTGTTGCCAGGTGGATATTCAAAGCCATTCAGCTTTTCTTTGGCGTAAACCGCTGATCCGAGGTTACTGTAGCGAATCAGAGCATGACCTGAAGGCACACGACACACAGGAAACAAAAACAGCCAACAAGACTTTAAGATTTAAGTTGAATGCTTTAATTTTAAAGTCATTAAAATTAGCAGTTAGAAAACACCCACATTTACAGACTAGAAACATTACAAACTACAGTGAACCAATTTTAATTTTATGAAATAAAGAAAAAAAAAATTTTTTTGTTCCAAAATAAAGTTTGACCTGTCAGAAAAAAGGATTTGAGTTCGAACTGATCAAGCAGCCGACCAACAGAAAACTAATAAAATTATTAAACAATTATTAATCGATCGTTTCTTAAATATGAGGATTTGCTTATTTTATTTATTTGATATCATTACAAAATTGAATACCCTTTTGGTTTATGTCTGTCAGTACACAATTAACTGTTGCTCTAACTTCCATACGAACGTGGCCACCCACATTTGGTCATAAATGGTCTGGAAATTAAACAGTGTAACAGTTTCCTCTTCTTTAAAGTGGAAAGCAAAGACTTCTCCTTTTGGGACAGCTGAAATGGTTTTCCATATCACAGGAAGTAATAAAGCAACTTTATCGGACTAGATGCTTTAGTGTCATCACATAGGCTATGTACAAAACTCAGATCACACATTTATCATGAGAAAAATCTAGTAAGTGAACTTCTAGTTTAGAATATTCTATCAAAGACACTTTCATTGTGCCCAAATGAATTAAGCCCATAGTTTGTGCTCAATCACTCACCTTTGCTCATTCCATAAGCGTCTCTCTGCAGCTCACAGTACTCCATGCCAGGAATGATGTCAAACAAAGCAAAAATCTGCTCCTGGGAAAGTGCAGCCCGTGTTGACATCATCAGGCACCGCGTGAAGTCACCGGAGCGGTAGTCCATGACCGGGTAGTTGCCAGGGTCAGCTGTAGCGGGAAGAGGGACCTCCGGGTCAATAACAGGACAGAGACAGCTGCAGCAAGTTCCCATTTTAATTAAGTGCTTCCCCTTCTTGGATCACCTTTAAGTGAATGAAACAATACAACAGAAAAATGTATCCTCTACATGCCCTGTGGGACATAAGCTCCCTAAATAACTAATAACTCCCATGAACCTGACCTCATCAGCTGCTTGAATTTGTATTTGAGGTAATTTTCAGTGTCTTAAGTGACATTTTTTGAACAAACAATTTGTAACGTGCATTATTTATATCTATGTTTACTTGCTAGCAGTCTTCTTCCCTGCCTTTGATGGTGCACTGCTGTGTTTCTTGGCGTGTTACCGCCACCTGCAGATCAGTGGAATAATGTGAAATGGGAACCCACTTAGAGAAACATTGCTAAACAAATCCACAGGTTAACTTTAAATAGTAACTAGCTACTGGTTACTTGTTCTGAGCTATCACACAACACTTCAAAGGAGTGACCTTAAATATTGATTAAGATATAATAATATCAAAAAACCTAAATAATGTTGTAATAATGTCTTCCCAAGTGCCATTAACTATAATGCATTTTGACAGCAACACGAAATACAGGAATCGGTGTCTGACTGACTTTAACTGCTGGTCATAGAATTTAAAAAACTGAAACATTAAACCCGGATTTAAAGAGAAAAGAAAGTGAACTAGGATCTAAACCAACTGCTTACCCAGAGGGAAGGCATACTGGTTCATGGAGTCACTGCCACTGCCACCGCCGCCGCCTCCACCGCCCATGTATTCACCTCTGGCCGACCCCCCTGTGTACTCTTCTGTTGCTGCAGCCTTGGTGCGAGGTTCAGCCAGGATGGCTCTGTAAGCTAATAACACCATCATCTTCATTAACACCACAGTTCTGAGACAAAAATCTCCACAGCAACAACAACAGTGAAAAGACACAATGGCTGAAAACGAATTATTCTGTTAATTGTTTAGTATGAGTGCAGTAGAAATTAATGTCTCCCAGTACTTTTCCCCTCCAGCTACTTCTTCTACAAATACTGATTCACTAAAATAATGTAACATAATCTTACATTTGTCACAGTTCTCTATAGCGAGGGCAGCTTGGGAGGGTTTGTAGTATCTCACGTAGCCCAGTCCTTTACTTTCCCCTGTGGTCTTATTCTTGATGATCACGCAATACTCAATATCACCATACTCCTGAAAGAGACACATATTTTTAATATATTTTTTGGACACAAACACACTTACTGTTTTATTCATTTATATTATTATTTTTTTTTTTTAAACACAAACACATACACTTTATTTTACGCTTTAATTACTTGTTTAGTGAAATGTATGGGGTTGATTGTTCTTATGTAGTTTGTATGATGCTTTGGCAATATTGTTGTTACACATTCATGCCAATAAAGCTATTTTGAATTGAATTGACAGACAGAGGCAACAGCCAGGGATATTCCTCATTTTATACCAGTTGTTTGGGACATCAGATATGGCAAGAAACAACAGTTAGAGCCAATATAGAGTATTTTAAGAGAGTCTAAAATTTTAATTTAGACTGTTTTAATTACTTTAAATATATAAAAATACAAATCCACTGGTATATACCATAGGAATAAACATAATGTGTGAGGTATAATGAACCTGCTGCCTATTATTTATTTAATCACTTAATATGTGAAGGTAAAATATCTGCAAACCTCCATCTAATTTATCAGACATTTCCTATCTTGTATAGTTTCACATATATGTATAGTTATTTTACATATAGGCAACGGTAAAGGCAGAAAGAAGAAAGAAAATATAGGCAAGCAATGAGATGTAAAAGCACAGAAATGGTATATGACAAAGTAAGAAGTGCGTGTTACTTTGAACGTGTTTTTAAGGTCCTCCTCTGTGAAGGTTTTGGGGATCATGACGAAGATCCTGGTCAGCTCCTCATCCTCAACGTCTCTGTGTCTTGTTGAAGACCGTGACTGGGCAATAAACACCTACACAAACAAGCAGAGAAGGGGGAAAAAAAGATTGGTAATTAATAATTAGTTACAAAACATTCAGATATTGATAGCAAGATCCTCATAAATGATGGATTTTGCAATTAAAAAAGACTGTAGACATGGCGTATTTACCTGTTTCACGGTATGAAATGAAAATATCCAGTCAACCACTACTATGTATACTTTGACTACTTGATACCTCATGATTAACAACCCTAAAATCATTTTGATTTAGTTTATTATAGATGGATGACCAACTGGGCGAAGTGTGCAACTGACTCAAGGCTGCAGACATTCAGGGACCCCAAAATCTTCAGGTTCACTGTGTCTGTTGCTTTTGTTGTATTTGTGGTACTTTTAAGTACATTTTGCTGATAATAGTTACATACTTTTACTTAAGTAATGTTTTGAATGCAGGACTTTTACTTGTAGTGGTGCCTTTTCTCAGTGTGATATTACTACTTTTACATAAGTAAAGATCTGAATACTTCTTTAACCACTGGTGACGCCCATTACAAAGCAGTTGAAAGGAGATTCACCTGGCTCCTGATTAATCAAGATAATCCACATTCCTTGTTGTTATCATCATCATCATCATAGCGACTGTTTCTTTAGTAGGACGTGGTGTGAAATGAAACTGAGGCTTGCGGATTATCCTGAATAACTGAGGCGTTGTTTCTGGAAAAACAAGTTGTATATGGGGTTTTTTCAAGCGCTCGTTTGCATCAACTTCACCACAGTTATATTGGCGTGGAGACTAAAATCCAGATCGCGCAATCTCAGCAAATAACGCGGGTGTGGAGTTTGTTAATTCGGGCGAACTTAAACTCAGGTGTCGCCCTCTGATTTGTTGACGTCAACGCCCCTTGTTAGCAAGCTAGTTAGCTGCTAACGAGACGTAACGTATGTTCTGATTCCATTGTTTTAACTAAAACTTTCATATTATTGCATTAAGCTTACACCGCTGCTCGGTGGCCTAGCTGTTAACTTTACCTTGATGGGTTTAGTCCCGTCCACCAGCACTTTGCCGTGCATTTCCTCCATGGCCAGGCAGGCCTGCGAAGACTTGGCGAATTTCACATAGGAGATTCCTTTGGATTCCTTTGTCTGCTTGTCCTTGACCACCCAGACCCCCTGGATTTCCCCAAACACAGAGAAACTTTCCCGGAGCTCATCTTCGGTTATGGACCGACTTGTGACCGCGAAAAGGCGGCTGTTGGGAGGGTCGTCGAGGTTTTCGGTCACTTGTTTAGAAGGATACTCCTCCATCTTTGCTTCCCACTCAGCACAATGATGCTGCCAGTAGCCGTTGGTGCTGCCTTCAGGGCTCCTCGGAACTTCCGGCTGCAGCTTAGCAAAGAGTCCAAAGATGGCAACTCCAACTTGTGTGGAGGATGTAGGTAGTGTGTTAAGTTGATAGAATCGTGAGTACAACATTTCAATCAGTCATCTGATCTCAATATTTTATATACTTAATCATGAGTTATCAGAATCAGAGTCAGAATTCAGAAAGCTTTAATGGCACTGAACGTAGTTCAACGAGATTTCAGTGCAACGCCCCTCAATGTACCGCCATCTACTGTACGGGAGTTGTAAAAGCACTCTGCAGAGAGCTAATCACTGGAAAGCAAGTATTCACATCCTTTACTTAAGTAAAAGTACTGCATATTAGTACTATATAAAGTGCTGATACCACACTAAAATACTCAAATACATGTCTTGCACTGAAAATTTTAAGCAAAAGTATGTAAGTAATCTGGAAAATGTAGCCTGTGACTGTTATACTATTATTACAGGTTATGATAGGAATATTGTTACTCATGCATTAATGTTAAAGCAGGATTTTACAGTTGATTTGTAGTTAGTTCAGGTGGAACAAATTTTGTACTAGACTGCAGCTGCTGATTATTTTCTCCATTGATCGATTGATTGTTTGGTTTGTTAAAGATTCTGAAAATAATGAAGAATGCCCTCACACCAAAGGGACACCTTCACAAAGCCTGTTTTGTCCAATCAACTGTACAAAATTCTTAAATTATTCACAATATTAAATTATTCGAAGGAAAAGCAGCAAATCTTCACATTTGAGAAGCTGGAACCATGAAATATTTTTGCATGAAAAGCCATTTATTTTTCTGTTAATTGATTAATCAACTTATTGTTTCAGCCGTACTCGTATTTTAACATTACACGTTTTGTATGCAACAATCTTCATTAGTAAACAGTAACTTAATTTGTCAAATAAATATAGTAAAGCAAAAAGTACAATATTTTGGTCTAAATTCTACTGGAGTAGAAGTAAACATATAGAGTAGCCTGAGAAGAAAATACTCAAGTAAAGTAAAAGTACCTTACATTTGTACATAAGTACAGCACTCACAACTGTAAATCATTTTAAGAAAGAAAAATATTTCACCTGGGCTCCCTAAACTTGTTGTAGGGTATTTTACATCAGGTTATGGGAAAGGGAAAAAAACATATAGTAATAATAATAGTGATGATGATAATGACAATGTTAAACATATCCTGTTTGTATATGTTAAAAATAAAATACATTATTAATGGATTATACAAAATTATAACAACTAAATATACTAACTATATTTTATTCATTGATGTGATTAAATATATATGATAGCATATAAAAAAGCCTTCAAGAACACATAAGCACAGACAAATAGAAAATGAATGAAATAGTAAAACAAGACATACGGCCGTCAGCTGATGATATGATGTCAGAGGCTTGTGACTTGTTTGCTGGGCGGGGTGAAGGTCTCAGGAATGATCTATATCTGTATATGCCATGCGTGTGTGTGGGTGTGGGTGTATGTGTGCGTGTTTATAGCAAGTGTCAGCCTTTTCACTGTGTTCCTAAAATAAACTTATATTGTGGTATGTGAATTTTGCCAACCATCTGCAATTATCTAGTTTACTCTATTGCACCTAAGAGTATTATTAGACAGAGGTAGGGAGTTATGAAGACAAAGTCAATAATGTTGAACTCCTTCACCAGATTGAAAACTAAAGGGGACTTTGAGGTTGTAACTCATAATAAACTTTAACTGTCTCCCTTTAGTCAGAGGACACCAAAGTCACCTTTTAAAAAACAGCTCAAGACAATTTTCATGTACATGTACTTGTACTTTATTTTCATTGAATGCTACTTTATACTTCCACTGCACTACATTTCAGAAGCAAATATAATACTCCATTTGTCTGACACTTATAGGTACTTTCCCATAAGAAAACATGATATGATGCAGTACTGGGCTACTAATCTACCCAGTGTTGTACAAAGTATTTAAATTGGTTCTACATCAACATCAAAATATTTTTACACAGAGGCTATTTGTTATAAACAAAATAATATAAAAACATTCTGAATTCAGGACTTGTACTTGAAGTATTGGAGTATTAAGTAGAGAGAGAGAGAGTAGAGTATTTTAAACTGTGATATTTCCACTTTTACTTAAGTAAGGGATTTGAATACTTATAAAAGACTAGTTACTGGTAAGTGCCACAGTTTTCTCAGTTTTTTAAAATCTGAAATGTGAATTTAATTTAAATGTCTAGTGCCAACTTCAATACCTACCCAAAACATTTTATATTTATATTAAATTGAGCCAAAAACATGATTCCCAAAAGAACTGAAAAGTTATGTATGGATAAAATTATACACTGCTCAAAAAAATAAAGGGAACACTTAAACAACACAATTTAACTCCAAGTCAATCACACTCCTGTGAAATCAAACTGTCCACTTAGGAAGCAACACTGATTGACAATCAATTCCACATGCTGTTGTGCAAATGGAAAAGATAACAGGTGGAAATTATAGGCAATTAGCAAGACACCCCCAATAAAGGAGTGCTTCTGCAGGTGGTGACCACAGACCACTTCTCAGTTCCTATGCTTCCTGGCTGATGTTTTGGTCACTTTTGAATGCTGGCGGTGCTTTCACTCTAGTGGTATCATGAGACGGAGTCTACAACCCACACAAGTGGCTCAGGTAGTGCAGCTCATCCAGGATGGCACATCAATGCGAGCTGTGGCAAGAAGGTTTGCTGTGTCTGTCAGCGTAGCGTCCAGAGCAGCTGCCAGAGCCCTGCAAAATGACCTCCAGCAGGCCACAAATGTGCATGGGTCTGCTCAAACGGTCAGAAACAGACTCCATGAGGGTGGTATGAGGGCCCGACGTCCACGGGTGGGCGTTGTGCTTACAGCCCAACACCGTGCAGGACGTTTGGCATTTGCCAGAGAACACCAAGATTGGCAAATTCACCACTGGCGCTCTGTGCTCTTCACAGATGAAAGCAGGTTCACACTGAGCACGTGACAGAGTCTGGAGACTTGGCGGTGGATCAGTAATGGTGTGGGGTGGCATTTCTTTGGGGTGGCATTTCTTTGGGGGGCCGCACAGCCCTCCATGTGCTCGCCAGAGGTAGCCTGACTGCCATTAGGTACTGAGATGAGATCCTCAGACCCCTTATGAGACCATATGCTGGTGCGGTTGGCTCTGGGTTCCTCCTAATGCAAGACAACACTAGACTGGAGTGTGTCAGCAGTTCCTGCAAGAGGACGGCATTGATGCTATGGACTGGGCCCCTGACTCCAAATCCAGGCCTCCATGGGTTTATAAATTTGATTTCCATTGGTAATTTTTGTGTGATTTTGTTGTCAGCACATTCAACTATGTAAAGAAAGGAGTATTTAATGAGATTATTTCATTCATTCAGATCTAGGATGTGTTATTGAGTGTTCTCTTTATTTTTTTGAGCAGTGTATATATTTTCAAATACATGCTTCGTTTGTCAATGCTACATTAACATTATGGGACAGTGCAATTGAATGAAGGTGATTTGAATGGTCTGTACTGCATTACCTCATAACAATGACGATACAACAAAAATGTATGCGGTCTTGTTGTTCAGTGTGATGGGATACATCATTCGAGCATCTTTATAGTGAACTGTCTGAAGCCCAGAATGGTGGGAAAAATATATCCAATAATCTATAACACAACAGCATAGTTTACAAAAGATTCAGCTTTGAGGTAAATTGTATGTGGTCTGCAGTTAATGGGAAACTTGCAAAACCATTGGTTCTTCAAGGTCTTGGAAAAATACTGATAAGTGATTGGAGAGGTGCTTATGTGCTGCTGGACTTTATAAGAGCTGGATTTTCAAGGTCAGGACGAGGGGAGACATTCTTGACGGCAGAAAGATACAGACAGACAACCAAAAATGTCAAGGTTTATCTTGTTTATCTTAAACTTCTGCCTGGCCTAGAAAATGGCCTGAAAACTATTCGTAAACAGCTACAACAGATTCAAGGGGGAACAAAGAGGAGTTCTGTACATCTCGGGAAGTCTTGCATTACTTCTAGGCTGGATTATTTCACCTACGTAAAATTGCAAAAATCAGGCACATCCTGTGTCAAAATGTTGGAGAATGTTCCTTATTTTTGCAATATTACTTAGGTGAAAAAAAGGCAGTCCTTAAAATTTGTTTTGGCATTCATCGTTAACATGTATGAACTGAGATCAATCTGATGAATAAGACTTAAAACAGCTTAGAATGGTTCCTTCAATATTCGAGTCTTTGTAATAGGATGCGATAGTTCTGCATGCAACACCATGGACCAAGATCTCACAAGACAAGTACAGATACGGAGACGTCGTAAGAGAACATCTTCTGCACATCCTGCCAGGGTGGCAGAATAAATCCCCATTGATTTGGAAAGCTAATTAGAGGGCCAGAGAGACAAAGAGAGACAGAAAGGGCTTATAGATCGTATGGCTTGTAGCTGTTACTCTGAACAAGGCTGCCACACTCTTGTATTATGACCAATAAGTCCCATTCACAGCTAACTGCCTGGCAATTACTGCTAACACTTCGGCTGGGGAGAGAAAGAAATGGAGAAAAGACAACACAGAAACCGAAACATTCCAGACCAAACAGAAGAAAAATAGGCCAAATCATTCGGGTTTGTGACAAACAAAACTGTGAAATGCTCATATGTACAATTTGACAACCTGAACATTTTCAAAAGTCATTCATAACATCTGAGGTGGAGAGTTCTCTCTTTCCACCATTGCCAGAAAATCTCTACCATACCATCCCCTCCTAAAGTCTTGGAACGGTAAGGCAAATTCCTTTGCTTTTGTTGTTCACTGAAGACATTTGGGTTTAAGATCAAAAGATGAGTATGAGACAAAAGTTCAGAATTTCAGCTCTCATTTCCTTCTAACAACTTAAGTCAAATAACCGTTTGTTTGAACCCACCCATTTTTCAAGTGAACAAAACTATTGGAACTTGTGACTGACAGATGTTTGTTGTTGCCCAGGTGTTGCCTTTTAGGTTGATTATCCAAACATTAAACAGCTCTGCATGACTAGTCTAAGTTTTCATCCTTGGTTCAAACCTGTAAAGATTGCATTTCCTGTTAAAGAAGATAAACCAACATGAAGACCAGAGAGCTGTCTATGGGAGAAAAGCAAGCCACTGTCAAGCTGAGAAAAGAAGGAAAATCGACCAGAGCCATTGGACAAACATTGGGCAGAGCAAGCACAACAATTTGTAACGTCCTGAAAAAGAAAGACACTACTGGTGTACTGAGCAACAGATGTCAAAAAGGTCGGCCAAGGAAAACAACAGTAGTTGAGGACAGAAATATGGTGAGAGCTGTGAAGAAAACCCCCAAAACATCAGTAAGTGACATCAGCAACAACCTCCACAGTGCAGGGTGAAGGTATCACAATCCACTGTTGGAAGGAGACTCAGAGAGCAGAAATATAGAGGCCACACCACAAGATGCAAACCACTCATCAGCAGGAAGAATCGGAAGGCCAGAGTGAAATTTGCTAAGAAGTACAGAGATGAGCTGCAAAAGTTATGGACTGATGAGACCAAGATTAATCTCTAGCAAAGTGAAGGAAAGGCCAAATACGAGCTCCTCTGTGAAGAATGCTGGAGGTAATGTCAGGGCCTGGGCGTGCATGGCTGCTTCTGGAACAGGCTCATTAATATTTATTGATGATGTAACTGATGATGGTCGCAGCAGAATGAATTCAGAAGTGGACAGAAACATTTTGTCTGCCAATTTACGGAGAAATGCATTGAAACTAATGGGGAGGAAGCTTATCATGCAGCAGGACAAT
>NC_060161.1:1055156-1055851 GCF_021292245.1 Micropterus dolomieu | reverse complement strand
TATTATTGTTTTTATGATGTTGATGCATATATTTTATTATTATAATATAATATAAAAATAGTTTTTGATAATAATTTTTGATGATGATCTTATTTTTTTATATTTTACTCTTGTAAAGCACTTTGTGACTTTTTCCTGTGAAAGGTGCTTTATTAAACTGTACTTTTGATGATTCAGCATTTCAAAATGGCACCAAAACCGCACAGAGCTAATCTTAATTCCTTGTTATGTTTTTTGTTTGCTTGTGTATGTGCTGTCCACCTGGTCTGTTTGTGTGTGTGTGTGTGTGTGTGTGAATGTGTCTCCAGCTAAGAAAGCGTCAAAGTTTCGGGACTGGCTGGATTGCAGCACTTTAGAGCTGAAACCCAACAGCATTGCAATGGAGATCCTGTCCTACCTGGCCTATGAGACTGTTGCCCAGGTAATGTGTTGAGTCAGGATGTCGCACATATCATGTTAATGCTTTATATATATATGTGTGTGTGTGATAAAATCTGTCTCCTGTGTCTTTCCATTTTCCTCCCTCTCCAGATTGTGGATTTGTCTCTGTTGGTAAAGCAGGAAATGACTGCGAAGAGCAATCCCATCAGTCATGTGATCTCTGCCAGCTACATCCACTACAACACTCATGCTGAGGTACACACACACACACACACACACACAAATGCAGTTTTCCCACCTTCAGTTTTTTTTTT
>NC_060161.1:1037670-1055136 GCF_021292245.1 Micropterus dolomieu | reverse complement strand
AAATCATTTTATGCAGCAAGGGGAAATTCTTACCAATAGTTAGTAAACACACAGAGAGAGACACTTGATGTGGAGCCAAATTCATAAAGGTGGTTTTACGATAAAATGGGTCAAATTAGTGTTACGTATTCTTTTTGTCTCCTCCGTAGTTGTCAGGATGGTCTCCAAATGGAGACGTGGGTTCAAATCCCACTCCTGACACAGTTTTGAACTGTGTCAAAGTAAATCTGTGTAAAAAAAAGTTCTAAGCAAATTAATTTGGTGAGTAAAATGTCTACAGCTGACAGGAATGATGACCAAAGAAAGAAACCCTCAAAATGAGCTGTACCGCTGTCCAGCTGCCTCACTAATAAAAAGCGTGTGTTGAGAGAGTCTTTTGTCATTCAAAACGGCATGTGTCTCCCCCAGTGGGAGGTCTTAGGTCACCATCTGGAGTCTGAAACACACACACACACACTTCTCATTTCTTTTCATGGTTTACCTTATAAATCAGGAATATTTCTCTCTCTGTGCTTTAGGATCAGTCAGTGTGTGACAGGACTTTCTGCGGCGCAGGTCGAGAGTGTGTATCGAGCGACAGAGGAGAGCCGGTCTGTCACTGTTTACAGGTAAAGCTACTGAATACCTCGTCATTACACTTTTTCAAACCGACCGGCCTGAACATTTAGCTCAAAGCACCGCTGTGTAGAGCTGCTAGCTGTAGACTTGTTACTAAAGTATTTAAAGTGGAAACATTCACACAAATAATATTGTTAAACCCTATTTGCATTTTACTGTTTGTAGTAAAACAATACCTGATTTGACTTTGTATCTTTACTGAAGATACTTAAGGTCTTATATATTGGATTTATTTACACTGACTGACCAGAAAAGAAAAAAATGTATGAAAAGGAGAGAGGAAGAGCAAAAACTAATAGAAAGAATAGATTAAGAAATAATGAAGGGACAAAAGGAGGGCAGAAATAAAGTCAACAGTGAGAAATTACCACTCCTTATAACTGTATACCTAAAGTCTCATTACCTGTTCCTCTTTATTGATCTGTCATCTGTCTCTCTCTCTAAAATTCAAATGAAATTTGTATAAACATTTATTAGCCTATTTTGCAATGGCAAAAGTACACAGTGTAACACAGTATAATAAAAACACTGATTACCTTGATGATACATAAATAGTCAATAGTAACTGAAAACACATATAATTTATGCATTTGCTCACACATACTGAATTATTACATCCACAAACATACATTGTTCATCAATAAATTATGTTTTGACCGATCACTAGGCCCTGCAGTGGACATCAGACTGTGCTCTCATAAATCTAGTTTCACACCTTAAGTTTTGTTGTGTAGGCCATTTTTTGGGAAACCTCTGATGATCCCCTCTTTTCTCTGCAGCGGTGTAATATGACAGAGCACTGGGTGTGTGGCAGTAACGGCAGATCCTATATAAACCACTGTGAGCTGCACAGAGACGCCTGCATCACTCAGACCAAGATACATGCAGAGCACAAAGGACACTGTCCGGGTCAGTGCACACGCGACCTTGATCTGGCTTATCTGTGTTAGAGTTAGAAATATTATGCCATAGAAATGTGTCATTTTACTGCACTCTTGGCCTTAGAAAGAAAGCTTACTAGACAGTTTCAATAAGAGTGCTACCTTTGTATTGAAAGCTAGTTTGTGAGATAGCCTTGGCTTAAACTTACAAAAACTAAGTTTAGTTAGTCATTTCCCCCCAGTTTTTTTGTAATTGGAAAACTATAAACTTTGATGAACTGACATTTTGGTTAGTCAGTTTATTATTCCACATAATTAAAAAGGCAGCAGCTAAATCAATTTAAAAAAAGTTTGCTAGCTTAGCAGATAGCTCATATCTCATTTTTCGACTAGTGAATTTCATGTGATTTTTCTGGTTGTGATTCTTTAAATCACATACTTAAATGAATTCAATTGTAAATTAATGTATAATAATGATTTAAATATAAATAGGCTATTGATATAACTCAGACTTAGCTAAACACTTGATTCCTATACGTAAAGCTATGTAAAATATAATAAAGCTAAAGTTTCTGTATTTTTTTAGGTGTTGTTTGGGTAGAATGAGGGGAAGAATCTTTGTATCTGTTTTAAAGTTTGCCATCCAACCTGAAAACTTCCAACCTTTTGTTCTCAACTTCACTTCTGTAGTTACTGCTCTCTGCCTTTGAAGTACAAACAGCTAAAGTTGTGTACAGTCTGTGATTTGAGTCAGTGGTCTGTGTGTTTCTATTTGCAGAGAAGCCAACAAAGACAGACGTGAGCCCCAGTAAGTCTGCAGCATTATTACAGACATGTTTTGTTGATTAATCCTTTCCTGCTAATAATTTGTATTAACACTCATGAGTTTAAGGACTGTAGCCTTCCTTTGCCATTTTATTTGCATTAACCATCTTATTTTAAATGTGTAGTCGTGTGTTTCCTGTCTGATCGTGACTGGCTCAGAGAGCGAGTGATCCAGTGGATTCAAGAGGAGGTAGAATCGGACAACCTGGCCTCAAATGTGTCCTCAGCCAACGACCTCCTGCAAAAGTATTTCAAAGTCAGAAAACTTTTCACTCCCTCTCACAATCATCAGTTTTTATCCCAGTAGACTAGTTTTACTGACCATGAACTTAATTTCAAATAACAAAAAATACCAATATATAATAAAAATATTGTTTTTAAGTGTGATATCAGGTGCATATTTTGCATAAAGTAATGAGCCAACAGTACTCCAGCTACTTAAGAATAACTGAAGAAGATATTTAAAATACAACATGTCTGACTGAACTGTTTGTGTGTTGCAGGCGTATGACAACGGGGATTCTGAGCTCGATTCAAAAGAGTTCCTGAGCTTCCTGAAACATAATGAGACGGCCCTCAACCTCACATACTCTAATACTCTGGAGACTAACTTGCTACTGAGGTACACAATAGTGTGATGTAATAAAATAAACTGTTAATATGCGTAATAACGTTGTGACTCTGTGAACACGCCACGGTTCAGGTGTTATATATAAAACACGTCACCCACACACAAGTTATGAGAATTAGAAAATTTGGAGGGGGGTTAAAGAAGGTCTGTTCAGTGGTGGAAGAAGTACGCAGATCTTTTATGAAGTATATAAAAGCAGTAATACCACTGTGTAAAAATACTCTGCTACAAGTTCAATTCAATTCAATTCAATTTTATTTATATAGCGCCAAATCACAACAACATTTATCTCACAGCGCTTTTCATAAAAGAGCAGGTCTAGACCGTACTCTGTGATGTTATTTACAGAAGCCCAACAATTCCCAAGTCAAGTAAAGTAAAAGACATGCATCTGAATTTTTTTAAAGTGAAAAGTAAAAGTACTCATTATGCAGAAAGGCACCTTTCTGAATAATTATATTGGATTATAATTATTGATGCATTAATGTTTACATCACATTAATGCTGGGTAGCTTGTGATTATCCCTCCCGGGATCAATAAAGTCTCTTAACCCATAATAATACATTTATTTTATTATATTTGTATTATTTTAAATAAATGTAAATAAAATAAATATAGTAAAGTAAAGTGCCTCAAAATACAGTACTTGAGTAAATGTGCTTAGTTACCTTCCACCATTGGGTCTGTTTAACTATCATGGGTAAGACAGTCATGATATATTTGGTTTTAAGCATCACATAATGTACAAAGTATGATTCAAAACTTCATATTGGGATTAGCAACATGCAAAAAGCTTCTTGATGAAAAGACTCCATGTATTTGGAAAATTAAATCTCCATCCTGTTTTTTATTTAATGTAATCCTTTTATACACACCAAGGTTTCTTCTGAAATTGTCCAAAATAAATGAGACTGAGACTGAAACAATAGCCCTATCTTGTTGTGTTTTGCCAAGCGTAAACTCAATGAAACAGGGGATCTGACCCAAAATGCAGACACCAAGACGGAGCAGGTACAGTCCATAACGTTTAATAAAGCTATGGTGAAAAAAATATAAATTTTTTAATTTATAAATAAATAATAAATCAGGCAGTCCAAATGCAAAGTATCTCCACAATCCAGAAACCAACAGAAAAGCAGTGATCCAATAGACAAAAAACAAAATCCATATTGGGAAAAAATCCATGCACAGGAAAAAGCTGGGGCACAGGACGAGTTACAAGGGATAATTTCAATCAAGACTGAGAGGAAACAAAGTAAGACTAGACACAACAGGCAGAAAACTACAAAATAACACAGAGAGAAAAGAATCAAGGGCAAAGAACAAGAATACAGACACAGGAAATGATTAGACACAGTGCGGATTAATGAAAATAAATACAACATAACAAAACCTAAACATAACACAGCTTTTCTGCCACAGCTGCAAGTAAAGTCTGAAAAACACATTTTGTTTTCAATGTGATTTCCTGAAAAAACATGCTCATTTTGTAAATGAATCCTTAGTGTCTAAGTAGTTAATTAATGTCGCTCACTCACTCTCTGTCCGTCTCTCAGGTCTCTGTGTGTCGACGCTTTGATCGAGCTGTCGGATGAAAACGCAGACTGGAAGCTGAGTTTAACTGAGTTCATCAACTGCCTGACACCCACCTACCATCCATATGAGAGAAGTAATCACACACACACAAACTCAAACAAGAGTGTCATCAGTATGTATGATTGATCCTGACAAATGACATATTTACTTCTTTTTCCTAGGACCAAATAAAATGTAAACAGACATTAAATATATATAATCCCGTGCTGAATCTGACAAATACATTAAACACACACACATTTTTCAGCACAAAACTCCAAACAAACAATGCTAAATCCTTTCAGACTGTGTTAGCAGTTTTTGCTGTTTTTCTTACATGCCCATTTACTACCTGTATATTATGTGTGTGCATGAAGAGTGTGCTCTGGAGGATGAAGTGTTCGAGGACGGAGCTGAGACTCAGATGGAGTGTAACAAGTGTGTATGTGCCTGTGGAAACTGGGTCTGCACCGCTCTGACCTGCACCGGTGAGGACTTTAATTTGGATATTGTAATTATTTGGGTAGATGCATTTGGCTGCTTCTAGATTTTAGAGAGTTTAGGTTTCCCTTACTGCTAGGCAGCTGGTGTTTTTTTTTCTTTTTATCTATTTATCTATTTATTAACATGGTCATCTGTATTTCAGGAGAGCATCATGTAGAGGAGGATGTTAAAGAAGGAGAAGAAGAAGAAATGACAGAAGAAGAATGGAGCAAAAGAGTGGCTGAACTCAGCACTTTACAGGTGGACAGTCAACACTGAACTGCTGCTATGGTGGGAAGATGTAATCCATTATACAGTAGTCTCCTTTTCACTCATTACTCAAAGTACTCTCACTACATAATCCCGCCATAATCAACTTAATTTGGCCAAATACAATTTTACACAGAGTACAATGAATGCAGAATGTGTCCTCTGCATTTTCACCTCCTAATAAGGAACAGCCATTGCGCAGCGCCCGGGGAGCATCCGTGTGGTTCCCGAGCTAACTCCCTAAAGACTGAGCTACATGGACCACAATTACACAAAACACAATTTATTTGTTTTATGCAAACAGCAGAACACATAAAAAAAACAGTTTATTTTGTACTTCCATTATCATCAGATAATGTTGCAACTTAGGCAATAAATGAATAAAGCTCAGTAAACACGTATTGTGCTGGATGATTACTTTTCTCAAGCAAGTTTAAGTCTCTGCAAGTTCAGACTTCATTAAAAAAAAGTTTCTGCCTGGAGAAAACCCATATTTGGTACTTTGAAAAGTGGTCCGCAGTTATATAAAACATAAAGTGTATTCATTGAGTGACACGGATCCTTTTAATCTTAAGTATAGAGTTAGAGTAGAGGTAACCCTATCTTCCTGAGAACATTTTTATAGTTTCACCACATCTCATATGAATCTACTTTACACAACAGTTTGCTTTCTATATTGTCATAATAGGAGTTTGATTTAGGGTTAATTGTTTAATTGTTAATGAGATATTATATTTAGGGTATCCAGGTTTTGAAGTTAATGTTTTTTTACACTGTTGCTTTAATAAACACAACTATTGTACAACAAACTATTTGTGAAATCCTGACTTTAATATAAAAAGGGAAGCTGCTACATGAATTTAATAAGATTATTAATTTATTGTTTAACCCATTGTATATGTAGAAGTATTAAATAATAATAAACAGTCAAATAAATACATAATGCATTACAGTAAATAAGAACAGCATAATCACCGTAGTACACAGAAGTTACAGTTGCTGACAAACAACAGAGAAGTTAATTTTTTTATTTTAGAGAGTCCAAGAGTGAAAATAAAGTAAAACTTTCCAAAAAACAGTGAAATATTTGATCATCAATAAGGTCTCCAGACAGGCTCTTCCCCTCTTATGGAAAGACACGCCCCTTCAATATAATTGGTCAGTGCTGCGACAACGTTGCGGTCCTCCCCTGTTGTTTGGAGCTGTTGGTTCGGTCCGTAGTAGAAACTGCCCGGCTGGAACGGACCACTGTGGCTCAGCGGAGGGGGAGGAGGAGGAGGAGGAGGAGGAGGAGCAGAAGACAGGTAGGAGCTGTAGGGTGTGTGCTGGGTGGAGTAGGAGAGAGCAGGCAGGTGGTGCATTCTGGGACTTGGAGTGAAGGAGGAAGTCACCTGGCCCAGGAACGTAGAATCATTGGTCCACAGGGTGGAGGAAAAGGACCTACAATCTGGAGAGAGACAACATCAACAGCATGACAGTCCATTCTTGACCTTTGACTAAAATGAACTTACTTTAAGGACTGCTGTTTTTTTCCAGAGCTTTCAACTACATCAAATGGTCTTCAGCAGATGGAGTTAGTCCAATTTTTTTGTTACCCATCGTTATAACAGCTGAACACGTGAGAAGCGGTCGAAAGGTCAGGCAAAAAGCTAAGTGGACCTTGAATTTTGTTTGTCGAGCACATTTGTTTTTCCATTATTTTCTACTTTAGTTGGTTGCAATTTAAAATAAATTGCTGCTATTATCAATTTTCCATTTCCTTCAGTCATAGTATGTATTTATTAAACTACTGTAGTGCAGTTTTGAGTTACTTTATGAGTTATTTTCTGTTATTTCACTCTTTGTACTTGGAAATATAGTGTGTTCTGCTCTGTTTGATACAACATAAAGGTTGAAACATGCTTCTGTGGAGACACTACACATGTGCACACTGTTCCATATTTGCAGTCCTGTATGTGAAAGTTCACACTGACATGATTTGTCGGGATTTAAATACCGTCCCTCTTCTCATACCTGATGATGCAGTGCCGCTGCAGGACGACCTGAACACTCCTGACTTCACCTCCTTCTGCCTCTGCCCTGAGAGAGAGAGAGAGAGAGACACAGGGAAGAAGATGGTACTTCTGACTGAAAGCTTGGTTAACCCATCCTATCATTTTCTCTGGTGTGCACTGACGTCTTGGCAGCCGCTGTCCGTCCACAGTCACCTTGATGGCTCTGTGTAAGGTGGCGATTTGAGGAGGCGAGGTCAGCACATTGATGGAGAGCGTGAAACTCTTGCCTAAAAAGAATAACACACACACACAACAATATAATTACATAGGGTGGCTTGTTATGGTAAGTGTAACAGGCTGTTTAAAGTTAAATCAAGTCAGTTTTCCCTAAGTATAGAGGGTGTCAAATGTTGGAAAAATTGACTGCAATGGAGGAGAAACTTGTAATTTTAGGTTATATAAATAAACTTGACTAATGGTCACGTGATTGATACTGATAAATTTCTGATTGAATAGGAC
Organism: Micropterus dolomieu; assembly: GCF_021292245.1. NCBI lineage: Eukaryota > Metazoa > Chordata > Actinopteri > Centrarchiformes > Centrarchidae > Micropterus > Micropterus dolomieu. The sequence continues at coordinate 1,047,339 of NC_060161.1, read as the reverse complement.
AAGCATTCCTGTCTTCCTTCTGTTTATCCTTCTATATTTACATTAATTATTTGCTTTTATTCAAAGCGACTTACATTTGAGGAACAACAAACAAACATCAGTACAGTAAGAGATCTGAGAGCAACAATGGATACTAGTAAAAGCTATTAGTGCATCAATGGGGTAAATACCTAGGGGAAGAAGTAAGAGTTAACAATGGTGCAATCAATGCTAGATAATTGTAAGGAGACAGAAGAAAAGGAGCACAGGAAGTGCATGTTAGAGGTGTTGTAAGAGAAAGTGGCAAACGTCTAATGGCACATCCCACCATATTGGAGAGAAGATCAAGACAAAATGCCTAATTTATGTGTGAGGGAAGACATTTCAATTACAAAAGGTCAAAATCAATGGGGTAGCTACTGTTTTTCTTCAATGTGTTGACCCTCCAGTGTGACTCGAACCTCATAACCGGCCACTTTGAAGCGCCCCATCACAAGCTTCTGATACTCTGTTTATGTATTTAATTATTGTATCAGTAGTGTTTCTGTCTATTTACCTCTCCCGCTGCGACCTATGAAGCGGAGGTCATTAAAGTGGGCGTAGCCTTGCTTCATGGTTGCTGTGGCGTTGCGTAGCTCAGCGCTGCTATTTTCTTCATTGCCAGCCATCACTGTGACAGCCACGCCGTCTGGCACGTCATTGCCTAGGGCGACAACCTGGAGGATGGAAAAAGGTCAGGACTGGTCCTTTAACTTTGAAAAAGGGGATTTGTAAAGAGTCTGAGGAAAATGGTCAGCCTGGAAGGATCAGGGCAAAATGTCCCACTGACCTCTGATGATCTTTGACATTATAAACTGAAGCCAGTCTCAAGTGACGGGAGATAGATAGATAGATAGATGCTCACAGTGAAGGTTCTCGGCAGGGTCTTGTTACACCTCCAGTGCTGTGGCAGGCCACTGCAGAGGAAGTTTGGGCTGTCGGTCTGTACCAGGCCTCTGGGTGGTGCTGTGCTGCGCTGGTCCTCCAGTTGGCGGCCGGTGGGTGATGGTGCTGGCCGACGTTTTAAAACAGGATCTGAGAGGGAGCAACAGAAAGATTTTTCTACCTTTGTCTTTCTTTTTTTGCTCAGTCCTCTGAAATGGCAGCCAGATATCTGTCTTTAATGTGTCTGTTTTGTTTAAATCTAAATTCATGTAGTATACTGTATAAAGACATGATACAAATTAATTAATTAAAAAAAACCTGCATTCACACACTAATCTTTGTAATCCAGCAATAAAAAAGCTTAAAGGTGAATGAAGGAAGGCAGAGGAAAAAGAATAAGACGTCTGCTTTGTAGGCCATATCTTACTTTTCCAAGCCAGACTATGCACAGTTCCCAATGACGATGGTTTACCATAAACCTTAAATGTTTAACTTAGATATCAAACTTTCTTTTGAATCTGTGATCTAATGGTGAAATATTTTCCCTCACTGTGGTCTGACACATCTTTCCCTGTAGGGACTAAAACTCAACTTTTAACCTGATATTAAGGTCAAGCAAGACTTCATCAGTGCTGCTACCACCTTTATTAACAAAAAGATAATTTAATTCATAGGTTTAAATGCATGTTAAAAATGTATGTCTGTGAAATATGACTTGATCGACTTGTGATCAATTCCTCAGTCTAAAACCACGTTGGTAAGAAGTCTTTTGCTTTTTTAAAACTGGTATTTAACAATTAAGCCTAGTTGCAATATTTAATTAGCCTAACATGTAGGTACCCTCCTCCTTGCTTGCTAATTTGGACAAAGTTGTAGCAAAGTGTTGTTCCCCTTGTTCACCACTAATTATAGCTCATCCCTCGTCCAGCTGGTGTTTTCTCAATAAATAAATAAATAAATAAAACCTTTAAGAGTTTCAACAACCGTGGGGAAACTGAGAGGACGTTTCATGACCAGAAAGTGTAGAAAACTACAACTACCAAAAAACACCCCGCACTTTCTGAGCCGATTTGCGTCATCAAATCGCGCCAGAAAGTCACCCAGGAAAGTGTAAACAACAGGAGCAGCAGCAGCGTTTTTCTTGAACGACTTTGGTGAGGATTTTAAACTCTCTCTCCGCCTCTCTGGTTCTCTGTTGCTCCTCTCGTTTTCTGCATTGTGTTTTTCTCACCGCAGTGTTTGAATAGGAGGGAACTGCGCTGTATTGTCATTCAGATTTTACTGGCGGAGGGGAAGTTACTGCGGTCACACCACCTGTTCCCTCTGTACATATGTGTGTATATATATTTGTGTGTGTTGATTTGCTTCATGTCTGTTCTGCTATATTGTTATTTTAGGCTCTCGGCTTCTGTTCTGTCCTACACAGCTGACTAGTTTTGTTTTGGTTAAATGATCCCAAAAGCCCAAAAATGCACATTACAGACTGCATCTTTTGTTGGATTTCACATCTTAAAGATTTTTAACACTCATACCACCAGTTGTCAGTCTAATAAGAGCACCAAGCTTAACCAAAACCACTTTAATAAAGTTGTTCATAAAGGTTATAATGTTCGTTTTTACTGAACAATGCAGTACACGTCAACAGCACCACAAACCACAGTCTGCAGTATGACTAGCTGAATCAGCACCTCTAAAAGTGGTTGTTGGTAAGAGGAGGTAGGATTTTTGATGGCACAGAAGATAAGACATGTGCCTTTGGTGAGGGAGACACTTAAACCCTAGTTGCTCCAGAGGCGTGCGACCTCTTACATAAATATATAGTAACTGTAAGTTGCTTTGGATAAAAGCTACAGCTAAATCAGTTAATGTAATGAGTTCTCGCATGACTAATGCATTGACTGTATTAATTTTAGCTATTTGGACCCTAATAAACCAGCAACTGAGTGTATGTCTGCCCAAAATACCAAGTATGAATATTAATTAGTTTCAAACTATTTTGTCCTCCACATTGTAGGAATTGTATTTGGCTTTAAAACAACAGAAGACAACTGAACAACATGATTTTAAACATTAATAAAGTAAAGAATTAAAAAGGGTTGGGTCTGTGTTCTTATTGCATTAGGTAAGGATGACTTACAGAATTGGATTAATTGAGGCTTTAAAGGTGGAAATCAGGTCGTCACAGCAGCAGAAGATGTGACAATGAGACACTTGCAATGACTAAATATTTACTAGATGATGCAGCATCATTGTTGACAGGTTTACAGGTTGGATAAGTTGTGCAGCATCTTTGTTATCTGCCGGGAGAAAAGTGTTTCCAGAGGTCAAATATCAATCTTGACGTTATTTAACGTTGTGATATACAAGACATGCTATCTGGTTGGATTTACAAAAAGGAGTCAGTTAAAATGCTACTTCAGTTAATTTCGATCCCTAGTTTAACGCAGCTCTGTTTCTTTGTCTTGTTCTTGTCATCAGGTGGGTGTGGTTATGAGCAGTCCCATGGCTGTCTCCGCCGCCTCCACCTCTAAAGACCGTCCAGTTTCCAGGACCAGCTTCATTCCAGAGCTACAGAGCATGATGTGAGACACACACACACACACACACACACACACACAGAGAAAGAGACTCACCCCAGTACAGCATCGGACTGCTGCTGCTGAACAGACTGTTTGAAGCCATAGAAACCTGTTTTTAACAAATGACAGAGTGTAATCACACTGGGACGTGTTTTGGCTAATGATACTTTGCAAAATCTGGATAATAAAAAACAAACACAGGTGTCTTAAAACAGTCTACAACCCCTAACTTTGATACATCATGTTTTACACTCAAAGCATTATTAAAGAAATATAGTTAGCGCGTGTTTACTTGCCAAAGTATGAGCTTAATTAAGAAAGTTATCACAAACTAAACAAACCATTTGATGTAATAAAGCGGATGGCTGGATTGTTAAGGCATGTTAAATGAAGTGTAAAAAGAAATGTTACAGTTACATCATCCCTAATAACAAGAATAATAATAATAATCAGTGCACATTTTAAGAAATCATCAATAGACTTTCAGTTCACAACAATGTCAAGTAAAGTTTCTAAAAATTGAGAACTAATTAATAGAACAAGTACAAAAAAATGTACCTTGATTATTCATTAACAAAAAACACTTCAGCAGCAGGAGAGTCATAAAGTCTAGCTGAAATTGACACATTTTTTCTTTACAGTAGAGCTGAAACAATTTCTCGATTAATCCATGAGTCGATCGGCTTAAAGTTAATCATCATCTTTTTTGATAATCTATTAATTGTTTGACAAACATTAGATGATATTACCTCGTTCCAGATTCTCAAATAAGAGGATTTGCTGGTTTCTTTGTCTTACTCTGCGGTAAACTGAATTGCTTTGGATTTTGAACTGTTGACACCATTCTCTGATATTTTATTGACCAAACAATCGATCAAGGAATTCAGACAGATTAATCAATGATAAAAATAATCGTTAGTTGCAGCCTTAAGTTGCAGTGGAGGAAACAATAGAGTGTGCTGAGATTGTACTCAATGAAAATGGTAGAAGCAGAAATTGGTACGTCTTTGCTATTGTAACTAATGGATTTTAAATTTTACAGACAATCTTGATCTTGAAATATTTGCAATGTGCACTTGTACAACATTTACGCTGTCACTATGATTTAACAGTTTTTTTTTTTATCTGTACTGGGAAAAGGCAAGTTTTTTTTCACAGATCAACAAAAAACAAAAAAAACAGTCACAGATTACTTCTTTCCAAAATTACACACTCACTCGCTCACACTTTCATTAGTGTGAGCGAGCGAGTGTGTTTTTTTAGCGTACTCACCTTGTGTTGTGTGTGTGGACTGCAGAGAGATGGTGTTGGTGGTCAGAGAGGCTGAAACCCAACTAAACCCCAAAACCTAAAAACAGCACTCAACCCAAAGCCAAGCTCTGAACCTTAGGCCTACCTGCCCACAACCCCAAACCAAAGCCATGCTCACCTGTGTGATTGATAGCTGCAATCAGCCAATCACAGTGCAGATAGGGGGGGGGGGGCAGAGTCAACAAGGCGGGTTGTCTGGGGAAAGAATAGATGGAGAGACAGAGGGAAAGAGAAGAAATGAAAGATGGAAAGAGCTTCAGGATGTGGGTTTAGGTTGGTCTGGCATGATGGAAGTGGCTGTTCTGGATGCAAATTGAGTTTTGACCAAACTGAGGTCAAAGAGTGTGTGTGGCCTGTCGACCTCACCGTGACACGTACAAATACATTTGAGAGCTCTGTGTTTACTGTATTTGGACAGCAACATGTTTATTGTTTTGTTACTTGAGATTTGACGTGTTACAGTAACTTTAATTTTACACTCCTGTTTTAAGGTGTTTAAGGTTTTACATTATGCTCATGTGTTCAACTTAAGGTGGGAGTATAAAAATCAATACATTAATGCATAGATACAAAGTTTTAGTACCAATTGTTTTTATTTTATTTTTATAAAAGCATGTTTTTAGTTTAGCTAAAAGAAGACTGTTTTTGTCTGAAAAATCATCAGAATTTAGATTTAAAACATTCAATACCAGCTTGCAGTACATGTAGTTTGTGGTATTTGCTTTTAAAAAAGTATTGTGGTTTAACACCTCGTTATATTTAAGTACTTAAAGGGATTGGCCAATGTGGTGTGAGTACTCATTAAGTTAGTCATTAGTGCTGTTGTCTGTAGTGTTATACTGCGAATGTATGAATGTATATATGAATTAGGTTTAATCATACACGTCTTTAGTGCTATTGTTTAGTGGCACAATAGACAATCAGCCTGTTGACTCCATAAAATCTGTTAGATTTGCCATTTTAAACTTGAAGCGTTCAAATGCTGGCACAGTTGCCTATCAGCTTGATTAAAATAAATGAAAGTTTAGTCTTCATCAACAGACAATAATAATGCAAGAAGGTGTCATAGTACTGAACTATTAGACTGAAAAGGGATCTTTCATACATGTGGTGTAAAATCAGCCAAAGTATTTGAATATAAACGCTTTAAGAATTGTTAATGAGCTACGGAAATTAGCAGCTCAGTCGAACTGTATTTCAGAGTTTCAGAAGATTCACTTGAATCTTAGCTTGGCTCCACATTACTGTGATTTAATATTTAACATCTTTGTGTGTGTGTGTGTGTGTGTGTGTGTTTCAGGTTTGCTCTGGGAGATAGTCGCAGGCCTCTGCACGAGACAGCCGCTCTGGTGGAGGACATTGTGCACACACAGCTCATTACTATGGTAACATAAATAGTGTACTCTTGTGCGCAGATATAATGGTGGTAATAGAAAATTAGCAGTTTTCACATGGAAGTAAGACTTTTTAAACCAGCTGTAAATGTAACAATTTTAAAGGGTTGATTTGCTATTTTTAAACCTGGGCCCATATTTTCACATTTTGTGGTTAAAATGACAAGTAGGTACAAAAGGTTTGGGAATCTGTGCAGAAGATAGTTGCCACAAGCCGGCTGGTGTCACCGGGTGCCACACATAGGGATCCTTTCCATGATGTTGTCCGATACCTGGTATAAAAGTCTGAGCCTGTTGGTGGCAAAAAGAAGCACTTTTTGTAGATGGAACTTTGACGGGCAAAATTGCCCCGAAGGAACACGTGGCAGCCTCTGCAGGCTGTAACCATCTACTGCACAGATTCCAAAACATTTTGTACCTATTAGTCATTTCGACACCAACATGTGTGAAAAAAGGGAAATTATCCTTTTTGGTCTTTTTTTTTTTTTTTTTAGAAGTTTACTACAGCTTGAATTTACAATTTATAACCTTCACAAACTCTATAATTCATTACTATCATTTTCCTTTATGGACAGTCTTTTGATTTAACATTCTCTTTGTGCCAAATAAACACAAGATTACAACTACATATATAAAATATACTATATATTTTATTTTCATCACACAATACTTATCCTTTCAGTGTATAGACTTCAGTGTGGTTTCAGTTGAGAGACTAAAATCTGAACTTTCAGTGGGATTTATCTTCATGTATACAGATGAGAGAAAATATGAGGCTGTTTGTCATTGTGGTAACTCTGATTCCATAAGGTTAATGTCAGCGGCATGTAAGGCACTAAGAGTCTGATCATATCCTCTTCTTGGTTTGTTTATCAGCTGCATCAGGCGTGCGAGGGGGCGACTCTTCGTGGCTCAAGGGTCATTTCAGCCGAGGACATCCTGTTCTTGATGAGGAGGGACAAGGTAAACAAAACACACAAATGAAACCCCACATAAAAATATAATTATATTATTATTATATTACAAAATATTAGCATCATCAATGGTATATAGCTTTGAAATGAATAGTGATTCTCCTCACCTTTCTTTTTCTGTTCTTTCTGTTCTTTCTGTCTGCCTCAATGTCTCCTGACCAGATTAAAGTGGCGAGGTTAATAAAATATCTTCAGTTTAGAGATTATAAATCCAAACTACTCAAGACTGTAGAGGATGAAGACGTGCAGCAAGAAACGGGTACACCACAACATACACATCTATGACAGAGAAGATCGAATTGTTTTTATTTTTAGTTTCATTTTTTGTTTTGTCATGTGTTTGCAGGTGGTGCTGGTGGCGCTGCCGGTGGTAACCAGCGGAGGCAGCGATTGGCCCAGGATTTTCTGGTGTGGATGGATCAGACGGGCGACCTCCTGTCATTGGCTGAGCGGCAGGAAGTAGACCCCATCAAACAAGAGCGGATGGAGGTTAGAGGTTATTTTGATGTCGTCTGCACAAAGATCACTCTGTTCTTCACCATTTTTATTGTCCATGATGACACACCGGTAGCACAGATTCGACCGCAGGCATCAGCAGATTTATGTTTCTTTAAAATGAGATATGACGAAGATGACCATTAAAATGATAATTAATTGTTCTGTGTGTCTATGTATCTTCAGCGTTTAGAGCGTCAGACTCGAGCTATGGACCAGGCTCAGTACGTGGAGTTCTGTGAGAGTCGACAGCTCAGCTTTGGTAAGACTTTAATCAAGTTATTAAGTACCTCTATAATAATCATAGTTTTAGGGAAGTTTGGAAAAAAACACACAGATGTAGTTTATGTAGCTAGTCTTTGCTATCCTATCCTGCTGGATTGTATGTAGTTTCAAAGCCAATATTCCTCTTCCATGTCTTCACAACAGAAGGTGTTCAGTTTGATGATGCACAAGGATAGAGGTCAATGGTAATTAAATCAAATTTAAAACAAAGCATCTTAACAGGTGCCTATCATTTCAGATTACCAAATATAATTAATTTAAAATTATTTGTTTCCTGTGCAGATCAATGAGGGATACAGTCAAAACTCAAGCTATGTTCCCAATATCAGAACAGTCCAAAATGTCAGACCTGTTGTGTCAAAACCAGAACTAGCGATGATCGTTCATACTTTCATGCTTTCGTGCTTTCATCCCAATTAAACTAATACAATTCCCTTTTCACCTGCCTCAGCAAGTCGTCTCTGGACCGTCTACAGCTGGTCCAGAACGCTGCTGCAAGGCTGTTGGTCAGGTTCAGCAGGACCGGTCACATCACACCAGGATTCAGTTTAAGCTTCTCGTTTTCACATAAAAAAGCCCTGCATGGTCAGGCACCTGGGTACATCTCCGACCTGCTTTAACCCCTAAATCACCACTAGGTCTAAGTAGTTGTTCCACGTGCTCGACTAACAACAAAAAGTGATCGTGCATTTGAAGTCGTGGCTCCGACACTGTGGAAGACCATTCTTACGTTTGGCCATCTGCTGACGTTCCAGACTTTTATTCAAACTGGCCTTTGTGTCGCAGTGTGCAAACGTGTGTTTTAAGGTCTGTTATTGCTTTTGTCTTAATGACTGATTATTATTGTTTTTATGATGTTGATGCATATATTTTATTATTATAATATAATATAAAAATAGTTTTTGATAATAATTTTTGATGATGATCTTATTTTTTTATATTTTACTCTTGTAAAGCACTTTGTGACTTTTTTCTGTGAAAGGTGCTTTATTAAACTGTACTTTTGATGATTCAGCATTTCAAAATGGCACCAAAACCACACAGAGCTAATCTTAATTCCTTGTTATGTTTTTTGTTTGCTTGTGTATGTGCTGTCCACCTGGTCTGTTTGTGTGTGTGTGTGTGTGTGTGAATGTGTCTCCAGCTAAGAAAGCGTCAAAGTTTCGGGACTGGCTGGATTGCAGCAGTTTAGAGCTGAAACCCAACAGCATTGCAATGGAGATCCTGTCCTACCTGGCCTATGAGACTGTTGCCCAGGTAATGTGTTGAGTCAGGATGTCGCACATATCATAATAATCCTTATTTGTAGAGCACTTCTCAAAAACAAGTTACAAAGTGCTTTAACAAGTGTAAAGAATAATACAAAAAAAAAAGATAAGAGCATGAAAATTTTAATATAAAATAAGTAGAATAAAATAAAAGGGATAAAATAAAGTCAAATAAGATCGGGAAAAGCTCTCCTATAAAAGTATGTTTTAAGAAGGGACTTAAAAGAGTTCACTGACTCAGCCGACCTGATTTCCTCGGGCAGGCTGTTCCAGAGCCTCGGGGCCCTGACAGCAAACGCTCTGTCCCCTTTAGTTTTCAGTCGAGACTCTGGAACAGACAACAGACCTCTGCCCGAGGATCTCAAGGTACGTGCTGGTGCGTATGGGACTAAAAGGTCAGAAATATAACAAGGCGAGAGACCATGAAGAGCTTTAAAAGTGATCAATAGAATTTTAAAGT
>NC_060161.1:961217-1037650 GCF_021292245.1 Micropterus dolomieu | reverse complement strand
GAGCAGTCCTCAAGGGGCAGAGTTTTCTCGGCTTGCATAGTCACCGGAGCTTTGTTGCGATCAGTAGCGTTGATCGCGTTTTTACGGTCATCTATCTTAAAATCCATGTCGGATGACTAAAATCCTTAACCCACGTAAAACTTAAATAAAGTTAAGTTAAATAAAAGGATATAAAAAGTGGATTAAAACTGGATAAGAGTCCGGTTCAAGACGGAGCTTCCGACAGGTGGCTACAGACGCCAACGCAATCATGTTAATGCTTTATATATATATGTATGTGTGTGTGTGTGTGATAAAATCTGTCTCCTGTGTCTTTCCATTTTCCTCCCTCTCCAGATTGTGGATTTGTCTCTGTTGGTAAAGCAGGAAATGACTGCGAAGAGCAATCCCATCAGTCATGTGATCTCTGCCAGCTACATCCACTACAACACTCATGCTGAGGTACACACACACACACACACACACACAAATGCAGTTTTCCCACCTTCAGTTTTTTTTTTTAAATCACTAAAACCACAGTTATGTTTGAAATAAATAAATTCCGTCTTCTATTTTTCTCTCCACCAGGTAAAGAAAGATCCAGACTCACCTGAAGCTACCCCCCCTTCCACTCCAGGCTCCTCCCATTCCTCGAAGCCCCTCCTGCAGGGTAATGGCAGTCTGGACGGCCGGGCGCGACAGAGGAAACGCAAAAAGGTGTGCGTTTTAGCCTGCTTGTACCTCAAAAACAGGTTGTTTTTTTTAGGTATGATTGGTGTCAAAATAACATATGAACGCAGTCATAGAGAGGTCGTGACACAGTGACCAGTCTTACGTGTGTGTTATATGTATACATGTGTGTAAATAATGTAAATAAAAATCCCTGTTTTATTGAAATCAAATGTTAATATTGAGTGCAACAAATATCTGAATAATTTAAAACCCCATCGTATGTAATCTGTTTTTATCTTTTAAATGTTGACTTCTCCTCAGTTTTTTAAAAACAAAAATTCACACAAACCACAGCAAAGACATGACCGTGGTGTCCCATGTTGTATTAATACAGTATTTGTTTCAGAGCTCTCCGGCTACAGTGGAACCTCCCAGCGGAGCCATCCTGCCCTGTCACATCAGAGAGGCTATTAGAAGATACAACTACAGACACACGGTGTGTACAGACACAACACTGATCATCAGATTCACATTTTATTATACATAACTTATTTCAGAGATCAGTTTGGAGTATTTAAGTCTCAATAAAATGCTCACTTTATATATAGAAAGTAATTGGCTACATCATTCCTACAGAAATAATGATGTGATTGCACCTTAAGAGATGGGGAACAACAAAAAAATCTGTCCTTTTTATCTGCAAGTTTACTCAGCGCTAAATAACATGCTTCAGCAGTCAGACTGATAAAGTGGGTCAACCTCATTTTTTAGTGTAGTATTAAGATAAGACTTTGGGGGAAAATGTCTACTTTAAAACCAGACACTTATGAAGCTATGGTTTAAAACAAATCCTCCTTTTTCTCTCTCAGAGTTCATGTTGGAGGAGTGGGATGGCCTTCCTTGCCTGCTGAAGATGCAACACAATCTTACCTGCACTAATTTTTTTGTTCTATTGTTTTAATAAAGACTTTTCAGTAAGTTTGTTTGTATTTCTGACAGAAAAGCTCACGAATGTTTCTCTCATGAGTTAGCGTTGTTAAAATACACCAGATTAGTATTTTTTTTGGCAGACAAACACTCACTGCAACTCGCTGCTTTGTCATTGTTGAAAAGAAACTTTATTGGTCACTAATACAGAAACACAAGGGGCAACTGAGCATGTTCAAAACTCAGCTTGTGATATCACAGCAACTTGAACACACAGAGGCGGGACTTATCTCTGGGATTGCCACAATGAAAAATGAGGGGGAAAAAAAGGTCAATATGACAACTTGAGGGCTGAAGAGCGCAAAAACTTGTTTGTTGTTTCTCAGAGCAGGTGTTAGCTTTATCGGTGTCTCATTGATGAGTGAGTGTGAGTAGCATGAATGAATGAATGTGTGGCTCAGTATTTCTGAGCACTGTTCAGCAGCGCCTCTCTCTCCATCAGCAGCTCTCCGTATCTCTGCTGAAGTTCTCGCTCTCTCTCCATCTGCCTCTCCACGTCCTCCCGCAGGGCCTAAAGCACACACACAGAAAGATGATCAAATTTTTAACAGAATATTTCTAACCTGCCACCACTTTGAAAAAAGGAACTACTACGATAATAATATTTAATAAGATATATCTGAGACAGAAATTGCTCAAGATTACAGTAACATAAAAATAAGAGTCATAAATATAAAATGTGTCTAATTTAATAAAAAACTAAAATACAAAAGTAGTATTCTCAAAGATATTGAAGAGTAATATTGCACATGATATTCAGTGTCCGATGTTTTAGCGGTCCTTCCTGAAAACGGAAAAGGATTTATAGTTTGATGGCCACTGGTAGAAAAGAAGTGATAAAATGTACAAACATTCAGACTATAACATGTTAGTCTGACAAAATGCTTACTTTCTCACTAAGAAATCAATTAAATTAATATAAATAGCATTTTTTTCACATTTGAGAAGCTGGAACCAACTGTTGTTAAGCTTGATCAATGGCCTAAATTATTAATCAATTGTCAAAATTGACTAATAGACTAATTGTTTCAGCACCAGAACACCGCAAGCTTGTTGGTCACTGTGATCAGAATGATGTTGGAAATTGAATATAAACTTGTACAGTAGTGTGTGTGTGTGTGTGTTACCTCTTTTCTCCTGGGAATCGCAGCATCCTCTTGTTTCTTCAGCTGAGTGAAGGTCTGGAGTTCTGTGGCTGCCTGCTCCACCTGGTGGACATCACAAGTACAATATTATTGTTATTACAATAATACAATACTCGTTTATTGTTATTTATAGGAATTACAGTGTTTTAGACACGACGATAATCTACAGTCTGCTGGGAAACTGACTACAAAGTAGGTATTTTATCTGTTCAGGACAAGATTCCATATTTCATAAAGCTTCTTTGAGATAATTCTTCACTGATAAGATATGATCTGTAAAATGACAAATCAAACAAGTCAGATGTCTAGAGTAGAGGGAAAAAGTGTGGGACTAAATTTACAGGGAACTTTTCCTGTCAGATTTAAAACCCTGTCACGTTCAGTACCTGTTCCCAGAGTTCATTGTGCTGCTTCAGGAGCCCCAGGGCTCTGGACTGAAACCCTCCCAGCAGGATTTTGAGTTTCTTCTCCAGTTTAGCTGCCTTACGGGCCTCTGCTGTCATGTGTCCACGGTTTACCTGGAGGGAGACGGATACAGCGACCTCAGTGTTTCAGACCACAGCTCTAATATAAGGTCTACGAGCTCTCCAAGTGTCTGTGTGTTTTCTCACATCTAGTTTCTTCTCCAGGCTTTCAATACGGTCTTTCTTTGATGCCAGGTTAGCTCTGGTGTACCTGTTCTGAGCAGGAAGATACAAAACCTGCAGAAAGAGAGAGGCAGACCAGATAAGAATAAACAGCTACTGATGAAGGGTTGATGTTCAGAGGATGAAGGTCAGATGATATGCTTACCTGTCCGTAGCATTCCTCCCACACCTGGCTGTAGGCCTCCATGCTGAGATCACCGTGGCCCATTCCTGCCTTCACCACCTCCATTTCTGCTACCAGTGCCACCTTTGCCTGTTTATTAACACCACACATGAACGCACGTGATGGTTATCATTAATTACCACGTCTTATATACAGTATACAGGTTACACATCACTGTCACAATGATCAGCAGATTGTTTGTGCACGTTTATAAGCGAACACAATGTTGGCGATGTGTGTGTTACCTGCTCCATCTCCTCTGTACTGACTGGCTTGTAAGGTTGTGTATCCAGGTACGCTATATGCGACGCGTTGTTAGATGTGGAGGTGGGGCCCCTGGTTTTGCCGCGCTGCAGTTGACTGGCTGCGTTGGCTGGCGGGTGGTGCAGGCAGTCGTAGTGCAGCATGGTAATCATTTCCTGTTTGATTAGCTCCTCCGCCAGCTGGAGGTCCGAGAGCTGCTCCATGGAGGTGGGACGGAGGACGGACTCGTTCACCTGCAGAGACGGACAATAACAAGGTGATATCATCATGCTGATACAATTAACAGATGTTCATATTCATCATCCTCCTGGATTACTCCAACACAACAACAATGAAAACAAACCTTGAGGTTTAAACATCAAAACAACACTAAGGCAGGGGGTCTAAAAGGTCTTGACCATGAATTTCCGACTCTTTAAAAGGTTCAGTGTACCATTGCTCCCTACCCTGCTGCTAAGACTAGGGCTGCAAAATTAATTTAATCGCAATGTCGTCAAGTGTGATTACGTAAGTGTGCGATTTAATAAATGAGAAAAAGTGTATTTGGCGCTCTCTTCTGTGTGTGCTGCTGTCTGCTGATTATCTCCACCCACACCGGGCTCTCGCACGAGCCCTTAAAACCGATAAGACTACGTGCAATGAGAAAAATTATTTATGGAGCAGTGTGCGATTACCTTAAGACAACAACCTACTGTAACCCCCCCTCCCTGCCCCGCCACTAATTGTTTACATAGTCTGACCCGGTCGCTCTGTGACAGAGACGTCGTCGAAAGTTAAAGGTAAGAAATAAGATAATGAAGGTTTGGCTTGCTGGCTATATAACGTTAGCTGTGTCGGTGCCTTTTGTTGTTCAACTTTTCACAAAGCCGACGTTCCTGTAAGTTTCACTTTTTGTTAACCGACCAATCACAGCCTGGATGGGGCAGGACATAAAAAAAAAAGTGACGTGCTACAGCAAACTTTCAAATGTTGAACAATATGATTATTGACAAGTTAGTACTTGTGTTAACAGTATAACATAACTTATGAGTCTTTGGTTTTGTTGTAACACTGATAAATAACTTCAGGAAGGAGGGACAGTAAAGTTTCAAACCCACTGCAAAAAGGTTCAACGTTGAGCCCTGACTGTAGTGATGAAACGTGCTCTTTGTCTGTTTTCAGCTACTGTAGAAAATGACGATGCAATGTGGCGACTACCATGAAAGGGGGGACCCGCGGTTATGGAGATATAAATGGCTTATTCTAAGGTAATAAAAACATAATGTGTTTATTATGTAAGGTCTTTACACACCACTGAAAACATAGTTATGGATCTTATATTGCATTTCCGTCAATATATCCTCAGAAATATTACACACTGAACCTTTAATGCCAGCTAAAGGTAAGAAGAAGATTGGTCTTAGTTGTTCTGTGTGAGTTTTCTCATCAGAAAAGCAACACACTGTGTTGTTTACTGCAGGAAATGCCCTCAGGAAACGAGTGTTTGTTACCTCAGTGGGTCTGGGGAGAGCCCTCTGAACGGGAGTGTGTCGCAGCTTCAGCTCCTTCTCTCTTTCTGCGTCACGTTGGGCCTAACACACACACACAAACAACAAATGTATACCCTTGTTAGTATGCCTTTAGTTTAAATAAAGTTTGTCAAACAAAGGTTTACAGGTGCATCTCAACAATTTTGAATGTTGGGGAAAAGTTAAGATTTTTCTGTAGTTTAACAAAGTTAAATTCTCATATATTCTAGATTCCTTAGACAGAGTGAAATATTATATGATTTTTTGTTTTGTTTTTCGATGATTAAAACAAAAAGTTTTCATAGAAATCCAGTATATCAAAATATTACAGACTTAAAGAATTGATAATACAGAAATGTCGTCCTGAGAAGAGCTCTAATCAGCAGGTTCAGTATAGTTCAAAGGAACTGTTCCTCGATATTCAAATATTTCAAAAAGCATCTGAATATCATTAAATGAGATTGTGCACTCAAGAAAATGATGTTATCCCCTAACCGAAACTCAAAAGTGCTCCGACGTTGTCTGCACGTGCATACCTGCTTGCGTGCCTCTATGTCTGCAGAGTCCTCCGTGAACCCTGTTTCTGTTTCTGTCTCTTCCAGTTCTTTCTCTGCGTTTTCCGGAAGAACGATCTCAAAGTCGTTCTTGGGAACAGGAAGTGACATCAGGCCCTGCCTCAACTGCTGCAAACTTTCTCTTTGCTGTGTGTGAGGGAAGAGAGACAGCAGTTAATTCATTATTTTAATTATTATTATCCTTATTAGTGACAAGTTTTGTTGACATTTTATTTGACCTGTTTCAATTGGTAACATTTACTAAATACAACTGAGTATCTGGCAACTGAAAACTTACATATATTCAGAAGTGAGTTGTGTATTTACAATACTACATGTGTCCAAGGGTTACCATGTGTTTAGCGAATGCAGGGTCAGCCAGTTGATCCTCACTGTTAATATTCAATTTGTCTCTCAGCGGTGTGCGAATGGGGGTCAAACTTGGGGTCACTGCCCCGCGCGGGGTGATCGCTCCTACACCTTGAGGGGTCATGCCCTCTTGCCCCTGACCTTGTCCAGGAGTTCTGTTGGAGACAACACGACCACGAACGTTAACGTTTACAGTACGGGCTGGTACAGCGCTGTATCAGTGCAGAAGTGATCGCACTTTTACCTGAATGGTGTGCTGAGAACAGTGTTGGGTGTTTGTATCTGCTGGCGCTGAGGTGTCACTCCGCTGAAGTCGCTCTCGTGCAGCGGCGTGTTGAGGCCTCCCTTTAGAGGAGTGTCAATGTTGGTCAGAGCCATCAGGTTCTGGGCTTCCTGAAGATACAGACAGATGCAGGTAGTAAATATTTAAAAAAGATTATTGAAAATATTGGTTATAAAACTGAACATAAACACACCCATTTAGTGAGGATCTTTGAATATGGTTATCACTGAGCTGTGACAGAGACATACTTCAAAGTATATGCTGTAGATTTAGTTTTGATGCATGATGGCCAACACTGACATTTACTCATTTGGCAGACGCTTTTATCCAAAGCGACTTACATTTGAAGAACAATATACAAGCATCAACAGAGCATCAAATAAAGATCTACAACTGACAATAAATACTTGTAAGAGCTCACAGTACATGTCACATCAATGGGGTTGATACCGAGGGAAGGAAGTAAGAGCTAACAAAAAGTGCAATCAATACAAGATCATTGTAGGGGATAGATGAAGAGCACAGGAAGTGCATGTTGGATGTTAGGAGTTAGAGGTGTTATAAGAGGAAGTGTTCTCAGAAGAGATGAGTTTTCAAGAGCTTCTTGAAGTTAGAGAGGGACGCCCCTGTTCTGATGGCGTGTGGTAGCTCGTTCCCCCGTCGTGGTGTCACAGATGAGAATAGCCGGGACTGGGATTGCTTTATGTGAAGGGATGGCAGAGCCAGGCGGCGTTTGTTGGAGGAGCGTAGTGGCCAAGTAGGAACGTAAACTTGTATTATGTAGTTTAGGTAGATGGGTCAAGACCCAGTAGTCACTCTGTATACAGCATTAGTGACTTGAATTTGATTCTGGAGGCTGCAATAATGGAGTGACATGTGTCCTTTTGGGCTGATCAAAAACCAGACGCGCTGCTGCGTTCTAAACCATTTGTAAGGGTTTCACCACACAAGCTGGAAGACCTGCTAGGAGGACATTGCAATAGTCGATAGATATGCGAGAGATAACCATGGCCTGTACCAGAAGCTGGGTGGCGTACTGAGTGAGGTAGAGCCTGATTTTCCTTATGTTGTATAGAGCAAAGCGGCACGACCGAGAGATAGCAGCAACATGGTCTGAAAAGGACAGCTGGTCATTGATTTTGCGTGTCACGATTGATTTTCATCAATCGTGACATGCAAGTTTCTCACCAACCAGGCTGGAGTGATGTTTGAGGAGCCAATTTGTAGTTTGATGTTATGGTGGATAGATTGCTTGGCTGGAATGACCAAGAGATCAGTCTTAGAGAGGTTTAGTTGAAGATCCCACATCGGGTCAGATGTGCTGTATAATAAACCTACATTTTAATCACAATCTTCACAGTCACAATCGCGTTCTTTCAAATCGCAATTTCAATTTGAAAACTATTAATCGTCCAGGCCTAATTTTAACATAAACAAAATTTCATAAAACATCAGTGATAAAATACAATGCAATCATGTAGTCAATAAATAAAAATAATATATATACACCTGAAATATACTACAGCTAGAAATACTTAAAATTGAGAATCTAAATACTTCAGTGGCGTATTGAGCCTTTAATATGTGCTCATAAATTCAGCATGTGTGTTTAAAGTATCAAAATATTCCGTGTGAGTGTCTGTTACCTGCAGTATCCTGTCCTGGACAGCGGGGGTGCGAGGGGTGCGTAGCCCCGTCGCCATGTTGTTGGTGACGCTGTACTCTGACAGGAGGGCCGAGGAGGCGGAGTTTCCGCTTTCGCTCTCCTCAGCAGCTTGACGGGCAACCTCACTAGCAACACCCAATTTCACGACTTCCTCCAGCTCAGCATCGCTGATCTATGAAGAATGTTAAATTAAATACAATTAAAGACCTTATCTGGTAAAAGAGGATCAATTAAACAAACTAAGGAGTACCTACACTGGTCTGACAGACTTTTCGGACATTAAAGTTAAAAGGTGCTTGTGCGTAGTTGTTACCTGTGGAGTAGGTAAAACCAGTTTGGAGCGTTTCTTGGTGAACTCAGCCACACCGCTGGTCTGCAGGATGGCAGATGGAAGATCGCTCTCTTTCTTCTTCTTGATCTTCTGTTTGTCTTTCTTTCTATCCTTTTCCTCTTGCTCACTACACACAAACACAAGCAGGTTTATGAATGAAGACCACGGGTTGATTGTGTGTGTGTGTCTTTATTGTGTACGATGTGTATCAATCTTGTTAATTAAGTGTTTCTGTTTAAACTTTAATATTGTAGTTGTTTATATGAAGCTGAACATGACTTTGTGATTTAACGGTTCTGCGTATATCTTTGTTGTGTATTTACTGTACTTTTTATTATTATAAGCCTCGTGTGTGTTGCCATCCAAACTTTATGTAGTAAAATATTGTAGTGTCTAATATTACTGACTTGCGAAGTTCTCCATCCAAGTGCTGCTGTCTGAGTCGTTTGAAGTTTGGCTCCAGTCCGACGTACTGCTCCATGCTGGTGTCATAGAAACCCTTAAAGTTAAAAAAAAGAAATTACACAGTTAATAAAATTAGATTGAGCCCAAATGCTGTGCTGTTGTTTTGGGTTCTGTTCAAATGAACAAAATCAATTAAAAGTTACCTGTGCTGGCTTCTTTTCAAAGGGAATTTCAGCGTTGTAGTCAACTCCTCTCTTCTTCTTCCTCTTCTTCTGAACATCGATTCCTGCCGCTCTCAGCTCTCTGCGCTTCTGCAGAGCAGCCAACCGTCTGCAGCACAAAGTGAGGGACATTCAATTATTTTGTACTTGTCAGCAACTTTCCCATACCTACAGTAACAACACAAACATTAAGCATGAAAAAATATGATTACATTTCAGAGAAAGCCGTTTGAATAAAGAAATAACAACTCAGTATTTGTAAATACTGTGTTTGTGTGTATCCAACCTGGCTTCCTCCAGCTGTTTCTCTCTGGCCTTCCTCTTGGCTTTCTTGCCCTGGGTATTGGCCAGTCGAGCCCTGGCCTCTGACAGCATCTCCAGCTCATCTACAGACAGACAGACTCAATTAATGAGGACACAAGATGCTGTTGAAGGCTCGTGCAGACTACATGACTTTCAACGCTGGCAGATAGCTGTGCTGTTCCGACTACACGACTTGCTGGCTTGTGACTGAAATCATTATGGTGTTCATGCTACGAGATTGATCTCACACTACAGAAACTGACAACGACTATCACCTGACAGCTGGTCTCCAAACCACATTTTGTCAAGAAAAAGGTGAAATGTGAAACGGGAAATGTGCAAATCTACACACAAAACAGGATTTGTTAATTATTATAAAGGTAAACGGCCTAAAGACAAACAATGTGGGTAAAAGAATGGATTAGCACATGCGGGTAGCAGGGATTGTCTGTGCTACATGGAGAGTTGGAGGTGAGTAAGACACGTTGATTTGCCCGCAAACACAACAGACCGGTCGGTGAGCTTGTTGACTGGCAAATCAAGTAGTGCGAACTAGGCTTAAGTTTAACCTGTTAGATTTGAAATTCTTCATTTAAGAGTAAATAAAAACTACTACTAGAAATGTAAAAGACAACTGTGAGAGCACATATAGAGTAGATATTCTCAGGACCCGGGTGCATTCTGTCCCTTGGGTTGGATGAAGTTTAATTAAAAAGTCAGTCTCGCCATCATTGTCTTAATTGAACATACCTTCGTCCATGTCCACAGGGTCAGGCCTGGCAGGTTTAGTTTCAGGATTAGGGTCAATCTCTCCTGGTTTTAACTTCCTGGGGTCGTCTCCCACTTCTTCCTCATTGTCTCTTTGAGCTGCCTTGTCTCTAAACACACACATAAATACACACAAATTGTGAATCAACAGCATTTTGCACTAATCGTGATACACTTAATCCAAGTGCTCCAGACATTGCTTTGCAAATAACTCTAGAATAAAGGTCAAGGGTCTGGGAGAGCCTGCTTTGAACTAACAATTTGATTATAAATATGTTTTAAATAGTGTAAAATCGTACAGCAGGTATTCATAGTGCTCCAGACACTGGGCAGCAGTGCGTCCTATGATAGGAGCAATGGTCCTCCACTGAGTCGGCATCAGCTTGGCCAAATGAAGAAGCTTCTCCTCCTCTTCTCTGGACCATTCTGTCTTCTTGATGCTGGGGTCCAACCACTCGTACCTGCAGACAGACAGACACAAAGCCGAAGTGCAGGACATTTAATTAAAGAGGCAATCTAACTGAGATCACGATCAAGAGAGACACACAACAAACAACAGCCAGTTACAAACAAGCTGATGCGTACAAACATCTGAAACAATCATGGACATCTCTAAAAACTTCCAACATTAGAGTTTTAGAAATGAAGTTGCTGTTATTTGCAGCACATGTCTTTGTCTCTTGACTCACCATCTGGCTTTACATTGTTTGGCAGACTTGCGGTGCAGCAAGGAGGCGATACGGGACCACTGGTTCTTCCCATATTTCATCACCGCTGCCTTGAGGATCTCATCCTGGATAGATGTGCAGATTAGAAAAGAGTCACAAAAGTATGATCCTATCACCTTTTTTAATCCAATCAGAACACTGATGATAATCAAAAAGACTCCCAAAAAAACTTCTTCCCACAGTGCATCAGACTCTTGAACAATACACCCAACATCACATTCCCATGTTTAAATCCCACCTTAAAAAACATCTTACAAACTGGCCTATCCAACCTGATCACTGTTCTTCTGGCCACAGCGATCTTATGTTTCCAGTTGTTTATGTACCTTGATTATTTGCACTGTAATTTCAGTTTTTGTTAATTTTATTGATTTATTGCTATACTGTTTTATTATGTTCTGTCAGGTGACCTTGAGTGTTCTGAAAGCCTCTATATATAAAACATTATTATTACAACCTGCTGCTCCACTCTCCATCACTCCTACTGACTTTTGCCCTTCCGTAGCACAAGGCTCCTAGGTTTTGTTTCCACTTGAACCTACTCTGCTGCACCTAACTTTATTTTGTAGTCTGCATATGTTGTTGTATTTAATGTTTTTTGCATATATCGACATAAGAAACGTTACATATTTTACTTCCAAAGCAAGATTTTCGTTGTATGCTCCAAGCCGTTGCGGTTTTTACTGTGCTTATGACAATAACCTTCTTGAATCCTGAATCAACACATTCTGTAATCACCATAAGACAAACCCACTGCTGTCAATTATTCTCACTTTACGTTAGCTCTCTTGCTAACATTTACAAAGTATTGCAGGTTGCAGTAGTGCTTGCTAATGACGTAGCCATATTTACTAACTAAACACGTTACTGTTCACTTCACAAAAGCAGTATTTACTAAACTCTTTCGCTGACAGCAACA
Source organism: Micropterus dolomieu (assembly GCF_021292245.1). Lineage (NCBI taxonomy): Eukaryota > Metazoa > Chordata > Actinopteri > Centrarchiformes > Centrarchidae > Micropterus > Micropterus dolomieu. The sequence continues at coordinate 1,025,738 of NC_060161.1, read as the reverse complement.
CAAATAAACCAAAAACTTGCTAAGCGAGCTAAAGTCCGTGAAGTGAGCAGCTAGCTTCATGCTAACTAAGCCTCATAGGTTTACGATGAGCGGTTAGCGCTATGCTAACGCAGCTAGCCGTGTAAACACGTACCTCAGTGTTGCGCCAGACGCCTCCTTTTATCATAATTCGCGGCATCTTTGCGGCTTGTTTCTCTCTCCTCCCGCAGTAAAACTGTTATAACTGATTCTCAACCAGTTCAGAATATAAATGACGGTCACGATTTACACTCAAACTGAAATCCAACACACAGAGAAATGCGAGGGACCAACGAGCGTGCACCACACCGGAAACGGGTCCGCCGCAATGTATTGTGGGTGTTGTTCTACAAGTGAGGAAATCTGTCACCCCCTCCAGCGGAATAATGTTTCCGCTTTACCAAAACTGGAGCCCAAACTTAATTTAAATTATCATAAACTAATCAAAACATTACCCCAATCCCAACCAGTTATATTTTTGACGCCTACTAATAACATAACACAGGCTCTGGCCCCAAATGCCAACGGTTCAAGGGGAAACTTTTCGAAGGGGGAACAGACTTCGACGTAACACCTGTACAAATCAAAATCTATCTGTGCTTTGTTTTCACGCTTTTAAAATTAAAATATAATATACAGATACATCTGCAAATTTCCACACCGGAGACTAATTACAACAAATGATAATAACGAATTTTGTTTCATTAAGACAAACACATAAAAACATAATAGTTTAATAATGTCATATGCTACCATAAACCTTTACAACCTGTCCTATCACTTTATGTATTAAATACAGATATTTAACAGCCAGGTGCACAGTAGTAGTCCACCAGCAGTTCTAGGAATAATATACAGGGCTTAATTATGTCGTTTTTGTAATAAGCCTACTGTAAAATCATTTGCCAATACATTTGCTTACACCTATGTAGTATTTTTAAAAAGTCTGTTTATGAGTGTGGTGAGCTCACTTGGCAGAGTGCCCACATCCTTACTGCAGCTGCCCGTTTTGAGTCCATCCGGCAGGATTTTTTGCTGCATGTGGTCCCCTATCTCTCTCCCTGTTCCCTACCACTGTCCGGTCTCTCAAGTATGCACAATCATGTGCCAGGATTTCATTTCAAGTAAAGACTCTAGCCTACCTGCTGTCACCATTGAAAGCACTCCATACCTAAGCAATGACAGTTACAGTTCAGAGTTGCTTTTATATAACCTAAAACACCCTTAAATGTAATTTTAAGGGATTAAAACAAGCTTGTTTTGTGTTAAAATCAAGCATCAATTTAGTCCAGAGTGATGTTGTACTTTGGGAGCTGCCATTGCTGCAGCATGACGTCATGGCCAGCTAGTTGTTGCATTAAACAAAGTCCTCTCAGTACTACAGTCATGATGTGACCTTGATTTTACAACCACTCATTGCTGCAAGTACGCCAAGTGGTCCAACCACCTGCTTATATTCATGCTAAATGCCGGGGGAAAAAAACACCAAAAAGATCAGATATGTGGAGCGATGGCGTTTTTATTTCATCTCGGTATCTGAGGTACATATTTTACTTCACACGAATGATACCAGGCTACATGTATGTTCGTTACACGTTAGCACGACACGGAGAACACTCACATCAACATGACAACAGACATGCACAAACAAGGCAGTAGACAGGATTAAGCACTGGCGGCTGACTGCGGCGACCAACTGTTGGCCAGAACAAAAAGAACCAACCAATCACAAGAGGTGATATCACTGACTTGATGGGGCGTGGGAGTGAGGAGAGGACGAGGGGAGACAGAGAGGGATGAGAGGAGGAGGAGGAGGAGGAGGAGGAAGAAAAAATTAGGAGAGGAAGGAGAATAAAAGAAAAGAGGGGCTAATACCTAAAATATTAAGACAAATAGTAACACTGAGCACCATAATAAACAATAAATATTTTTAGTATTGGCAATAAATATCAATAATCTCATAAATAACATTATTATCTCTTCTCAGTAACATATATCCTTAAATCTGATATGAGCTTCCCGTCAAATAGTATAATTTACTTTACTGCAATGGACACACACACACACACACACTCTCTCTCTCTCTCTCTCTCTCACACGCACACACACACCTTTTTATTTCCACTCTTCCTCTTTAAATACAATTCTGTCCAGTGTTATGAGAGCAATACTGTAGGACCAGGGGGCACGGAGTCATCTAAAGGTGGTGTAAAGGTGATGCTTAGCTAGTTGGGGGTCACATGCAGACTGATATGTACAACTGTAAACTTCCTCAGTCCCACCCCCCTTTACCCCCCCTTTCATCTTTCTGCCTCCCTTTCTATCTTCATTGTGACCTTTTCTTTTTACCAAAATACATCTTTACACTGCCTTACCTGTCATTTAATTACCACCCCTCTCCCCCGTCTCCCTCCCTTCGTCCCCTATCTCTACATTTGTCTATTTCAGGTCCCCTGCGTCTCCCTGGATGGTCTTTTTGATGCGGAGCAGCATCGTGGTCAACCACTGGTCCAGACGAGACACCGAGTCGTAGTCCTTGACGGCCTCCGTGAACGCCTCGCAGTTCTGCTCCTCATGGGCTTCTAGAAGTTTCTGTGGTAACAAAACATGACACTTTAATAACACTAAGGGATGATGAGTGTGCATATTGAACACGGAAGAGCTCATATCTTTAATAAAAATGTTCAAATTAACCAACAAAATACTTGTTTAATATTCCTTAATAATTAAAACGTTTTATTATTGGCTGCTGATAACAGTAGCAAATGTGACTTTTAATAAATTTTTTACACCTTTTTAAATGACACACTAAAACTCTTCATGAAAAATTACTTTTCAGTCTGTTGTGTTCGTGTTAGTTTGGGCCGAGCATGTTTATGTTTTACAAAATGTTAGAATAGAATATGGAAATAAATGTACCTTTAACAGTTTGAGCTCTCTGGAGTCTGAGAAGGCTGGAAACATCTCCTCATATTTCTCTATGGCCAGCTGAAATACACACACACACACACACACACACACACACACAAATGTATGCATATTAGGATAAAACTGTGGATGCTTGCTTACATTCACAAATAAGGACACCATACAACGCTTTAAAATATTTAAAACTATAACTATGCATCACATGTTTGTGTGTGTCAGTATGCAAGTGGCTGCCTGACAGTCTCAGTATGGGTTCAATATGTGTGTGTGTGTTACCTTGGCGTTCAGTTCGTCCACTATGAAGTGGCACAGTGAAGCCTTGAAGAAATACTCTTTAGCATTGTACTTCAACAGAGGATTGTCCATGGTGCTCATAGCAACCTGAAACAAATGCAGAAATGCACAAAATGACTGACCTTTAAGGCAGCATGTGATCAGATCGTATGTTCTTATAATCTCATGGGGTTTCACAAATATTTTGTTTTACTGTGTGTACATGTTTATAGGTGTTTGCTTTACACACTGGAGCACTCAGAGACTTGGCTAAGTAAGGTTCTAGATAAATAATGTTTATTCATATTATAAAAAACTATTTAATTTAACACCTTACAATTCAACGCTGTCAAATAAAAAATCACAAATTACAGTCTCTGTATGAAGTTAAGTCAATATTTCTCTGACGCCACAGAAATAAATCAGAACTGAACATTAACAAATGTAATATTTATTAGATTTTGCAGTACCATACAGAGGTGTGCTAATTATTCTGTACTCAGCTGATACCTGTTCATAAATCTCAATAGCTTTCTGGTACTGCTCCAGCTGAGCGCTGTAGTGTCCGACCTTGAGAAGACATTTGTTGGCTGAGCTGAAACACACAAACAAAGAAATCCACGACTTAAAGGTTAATATGCATATTGTACATACAAATGTTTCCACCAATATCCTCACCGCCTGAGAGTAAAAACAGGAATATTTGCGAGGCCGAGCAAATATTAGAAGTCTAATTTAGATGATGGAAGTTGTATTACCATACTGTAAAGGCCAACTGGCTGTGCTGTAATACATCTATGGGATTGCGAGTCAACATTATGCACTGACCACCTCATCATATTGTTACAGGATTGCACCTTTTAGTGTGACTCAAAGCTCCAGTGTCAACAACATTTAGTCCACAGTCAGGTCAAATATCTGTGCTAAAAGGCTAACTGAAGTTAGCTACATAGTGAAAATATTTATATTTATATACATGCATGATAATCAGTCAACTTGGCAATTATCAGGTCAGCTGAGTCACTGAACTCTTTTAAGTCCTTTCTTAAAGAATACTTTTATAGGAGAGCCTTTCCTGATTTTAGATGATTTTATTTTATTCTCTTTTTATATATATGATATATTTACTTTTACCGTGTATTTTAGTCTCTTAAGTGTTTTCTTGCTTTTATTGTGTATTTGTTTTTATCTGTGTTTCATTGTCTTTGCACTTGTTAAAGCACTTTGTATTATTATTATTATTATTATTATTATTGTCATCATTCTTATTATTATGTTTTGGTTTAAACAACATCAGGAAATAACGAAAGATCTCAACACAATTTCCATGGGGACATCTTCAAATATTTTTTTTTGTCTGACAAATGGTATAACATCGAAATATATTCACATTACTGTAATGTAAGAAAAGTAAGAGCAACAAATGTTTGCCATTTTTGCTTAAAAACTGACTTAGTATTAAATTATTATTTAAGTATTAAAATAGTTGCAGAGTAATGTCCCACTGACAGGCTGACTGATTAATCAACTACTCGTTTCAGACACAAATACCTGTTAGATTCTTCTCCCTTGTAGTAGTCTGCTGCCTGCTCATAGTGAGCAATGGCCTGAAAACAAAACAAAAAACACGTAAGTCAGCACAGTAGATCACCATTTATGTTTAAATTTAAAAACCTGATTTCATGCGTAAGTTATACTAAACAAAAACATAATCAAAAATCACTAATCTACTGAGACAAACCTTTTCAATATCAACCAGCTCAGCCTCATAAACCTCCGCTATAGTGATGTGATGTTTGGCTGCGATGGTAAACCGACCCTGAAACATACACACACACATAGAGAGAATTATCAAGACAAGAATGATTGTCTCAGGGAGCAGATGGGTGGTTGAGGCAAAGCTTACCATGTCAGTGTAGATGTCAATGGCCTGATTTAGACAGTTGATGGCCTCTGGAAGGAGACAGATAAGGGGGTGAGGAGAGAAGTTATAAATACAAAGAAAATGAAAAGAGTCTGCTGAAGCCTTCCGAGTCCACTCATTCAAATTAAAACTCTTTCAGTTTTCTCCCCCTGCGACTACTAACCTGCTAACCCACAGTATTTTATTAAGCTCATCACAGGGAGAGGCAGGAGGGCTGTTGCAACATAACCCAGATATCAGTTTTCCTAGAGCAACCCAGGGACCCATTTTAATCTTCCAACAATACCACCTCAGGGTCCCAACTCTCACTGTGAAGAGAAGCGATACAGTGAGAGGCTTCCCCTCATATTTACGAAGAAAAAGAAGCAGCAAAGCACCAGTGGTGGAAGAAGTACTCTTACTTAAGTAAAAGTAGCAACAACACAGTGTAGAAATACTCTGTTAGAAGTAAAAGTTATGCATTCAAACTTTCATAAAGTATTCATCAAAATATTATATTGCCAGAAGTTAAAGTACTCATTGCAGAATGGCCCATTTCAGAATAATCTATGTTATTGGATTATAATTATTGATGCATTAATCACTTTAATGTTGCAGCTGGTAAAGGCAGAGCTAATTTTACTTGATTTATATTCTGCTGGGGAGCTTGTGAATTTAGGTCTGAGGATCAATAAAGTCTCATCTTCACCTATGATTATTTATCATAATTTATTTGTTGATTATGTTTCGTATTATTAACAAGGCCGTCACTTTGTGTTGAAAAGTGGTGGGGACATAAGGGCTCAGATTAGGGGTGTGATGATACACTTGGATCACAAGATGTGACAATGCTATTTTGAAGATATAATAGAAATGGTAAATGCTGAAATATATGGGGGGAGGTCTGGGGGTTCTCACTCAGAAAATTAGAGCAATTAACCTTTAATTCCTGCATTCTGGAGGAATTTTCTGTTCCAGTTTATGTATTTATATAAAGGTAAACAAAATTCAGATGGCAGGTGACAATTCATAAATATTAAAATATAACAGAATATAATGCAGTAATCAGCAGCTTGTTTTTTTGGCTTAAGTTACTTTTTTGGACAATGCACATTTCTTTCTTCTATATTTAAATTGCATTGCATATTTTCTTATTGTGCAAATAAACCTTTCTCAGAGTATTTTCATTTGTTAGTTAACATTTTTTGGTGCAAGGTATTTTTAGATATGTTTTAAACAAATGCTTTCAAAAAGTGACGGGGACAAAATCGGCATTTCAAAAAGTGATGGGGACATTTCGCCGGCGTCCCCTGTGTAAATGACACCTATGATTATTAATCTCAATCTGCAAACGGTATTATATCAATTTAGTGTAAAGCAGCAGAAAGTATCTCATAATTGTTCTTGACTTCTTTGCAGCGCCGCTAAACACATTTTAACAGAATTTCCCTGTTTAGACTGTATAAAAACATGGATCGATCAGCCGTGATATCACTGAAAGCCTGAGGCCCTGATTTGGGTTGCCACTGCTGGGTCACATCTTGCAAGTAACCAGGTCCAAAATAAATCAATAATCTGACCAATCCAAATACCTCCAGCAGCTGAGGAACGATGACGAAGCAGCAACCACCACAGCTGAGCACAATATTCAGAGGCTAAAGGTGATCAGGGAGAATATGTTCCTCTCTTTAGGCTGTAATGTGTTTGAAAAATGTGCTGCAAAATACTTATATTCAGTGTGTTTGCCAAAAATAGACAATCATCTGACTGAAAAAAATGCATACTATTTGACTATATCCATGAAAAACCTTCTAGTGTTGCACAATGGTATTGAGATCAGATATACTATAGGTGGATAACAGATCTATGGGAACCTCTCATAAATGACCCGGTGATCAAATTGACTTAATTCAAATCGGGAAGGAGACATTCCTGACATATCCATGTAACATATATGATATGTGTGTACATGATTTGCCTGTACAAAATAGTAACTGAGGGAAAGTGAGTATAAATGTGTGTTAAATGTGTCCTTTGTAAGATCTTTTATTATTTATTTTTGTTGTTTGTTTGTTTCCTTCCTTCTCCTTTAGCTTAGCGCCAACGATCAACAATGTGAAAATGTCTTGTGCATTGTTTTGAAGCAAATTAAATCAAATTATGAAAGAAATGACATGTACATTAATATAAGAGTTTGCCCATATTGCCTGCTCCTACATAGAGGTGTAGAGGCTCTTTTGTGACTAGCTTTGAAAAAAAATACAACCACCATACAACATCTTGCACCCGATATAGTCAGGTGCACATCCTGTGTTGACGCCACACTTTCCTGCCACAATAGTCAGAGACTCCAGGCAAAAAATAAGGTTTCCAGGTTCACACACACACACACACGTGGATTAGCATGTAGAAAAATATTTTAGATCAGGTCTTTAAGCATCTGTAAATTTGGGAACACATAAAGACTGATTTCTGCCAACACACACCACAACTGGACAACTCAGTAGTTACAGAAGAAAAGAATGAATAACAAATAACGAAGAGCTGAGCAGCACCTCAAATCCAGTGAAAACACAAGTTCTTGCAAGCGCCTATACCAATGTAGATATGGACATCTATCAACTGCTTATTTATGAGATGAAGATGAAGAAACTGAGAAAAGAAGGCAAATTTGCGTGAAATGGTGGATGCAGAGAAATGGCAACCGCAACAGGAAGGACTGAGAGTGACTTTGATCGGAAAGCAAACAAATTTATAAACAACACATACGCACATTATTTGAACTCCCAGCTGATATGAACCTTTGATTTTATCTCAGGATTATAAACAGCAACCTGTCAAAACTAGACTCCAAATCCAACATATAATAAGCCCAATCATCTGTGTAGCTACTTGTTTATGTGCTTTTAACCATGCATTTACGCCTGATGTTTTCTTTTCTTACATAACAAAAGTGATAAACATGTTTTATGTCAGGTACTAATGGTCCTATTTGGGAAGAAAGAAAGAAACTGTATGAAATATAAAGACTAAATCTTCTGTTTTTAACATCTTTTTGGAAAACATGGCATTTAAGTTTGTAGGAGTAACTGCGACAGAACAGAGCTGCAGTGGATAAGATCCTCGATCACTGACTCCACCATGTGTGTGTGTTTGTAAGACAGCAGTGCTCACCCTGTGGGTCGGCCTTCTTGTAGGCGTTGCCGGCATCGACGAAGCTGGTGGCAGAGTCCAGTTTGTTTTGGAGCTGCATGTGGAGCCGAGCGGCCTGACAGAAAGCATTCCCCGCAGCTAGACACACACACACAGCCGCAGTTTGAGTGGGAAAAGCCTAAATTAATGCATTTGTAATCCAAATTCAGTTTCTATTTGTACTAAACCTGTGTTACTCTCGCTGATCTACATGACTGTGTTCACAATTTTGTCTGTCAACACATCAGGCTGCAGAAACATCAAAACACACAACTAAACAGCTATTATTGGCACATCTAGAGCACACACTGGTTTCTGCAGCCAAGAATGTCTCCCTTATCTGTCCATACTGTCCTGAATTTACCTACATGTATGTATGTATGTATGTATATATTTAAAGATCTTATTGCTGTACATGGTAATATCATACTGCCTTCAGGCTGTTGAATCATTTATATCCTGTTAAAATGTGGATGGAACAAAATATTCAAATAAATGTGTGTGTGGGTGTTTATGTGGGAGTTTGTTTGTTTGTGCACAGTGTGTTTTTTTGTATGCATTATAACATATATATATATGTGTGTGTGTGTGTCACCTACCACTCCAGTTCTTTGCCATCTTAAACATGTTGGCTGCTCTGGCGTACATTTCACAGGCATCCTCCACCTTATGGTTTCCCCTGTATAACACACACACACACACACACACACACACACGAAAGGCAAAGACAAACAAAAGTATTTGTTTACTTTTCTTTTATTCTAATTGTTTATTTATTTTAATCTAAGTTGCAAACTGCCCCACTTTAACTTTGTCCCAATATGAAAGGGCATATTGGGGGACGTGCAACTAGCGCGTGTGGTCCAGCAGCTGAGGATACTTTCACCCTGCAGCCAAAACTCTCTAAACTCTCCCTCCTATGAGGCAAAACCTTTTTTAATGCAGTATGAATAGATATAAAACTCAAATGGACTTCAGTTTCATATTTGAATTAGGTTAATTTGTGTATCTGACTCATCTCTACAGTAGTATATATATATATATATATATATATATATATATATATACATAAATATCTGTGTGTGGCCAGGTGACTGCAGCTTGAACTAGTTCACACAGTGTTTTCTCCATGGGACAGAGCTCGGGCTTTGCCGTTCTGCATCTGTTTCATGGAGAAGAACAACATGGACAAAGGTGAAGCAAGCAGCCAGTGTAGAGACAGAAAGGTCACAAATTCAGATTTGAAGTTCATAACATTGGTGTGTATTTTCATTTGCCATAACAGAACTCGATAAAGTTAATATCTGGCTCTCTGTGCATTTCTGAATATGGTGGAAGGGAGTCCTCCAGTTTGTTGTTTACTTCGGGTAAAAGCGTGATAGTCAGTATCTTACAGAGAAATCTGCTGTAGAAAAAACATGCGACAACAAAGATATTAAAAAATGTTCATTATGCCGATAATGAAGATCCTGTATCTTGTTCAAGTCTTTATTTATCAAACAGACAAGGTTTTAATCAATCAAGGATTTTCATCAGAAGTGTTCTGGTTTGTGAGCAGTGGACAATGTTTGGGATCTTGTTATTATCATTTGTTCTGTGGTGGCTTTTCCAACACACTTGTCTTTTTTAGAGGCACATTTCTAGTTTATACCACTGAAATGAAACGTATTGGTTCCTGTATCATCAGTCAAAATGAACATACGGATTTGCAACTTTAAGGCGAGTCTACACACATTTTAAGATCACACACTTATTTACCGTTGATGCACAGTGGATTCTCACAACCTGCCAAAACCACTAAATGACCCCCGCTGAGTTTGCTTCATCTCTTAACTAACTCGGTGCTGAGGCTCATTAAAAAAACATGCTGGTGCTCATGTGGGTGAAACAGACGTGACCCACTTTAGTTTGAGGACCACTGCCTGATTACAGAATCAAGTGGTATGATGTTATTTATCTGTAACATTGATTTAATATCATGAAGATGAAAAATGTGAACACAGCGGGGCGGGGGGGGGAAAGTGGTACAATATGCTGTATCTACATTTGAATTTTACTAATTTGGTTAATGTTTTAAAACTTCTTGTACCTCGATGTGAAACTGATTATATTGCCTTAGTTTATATTTCTTCTTCATGTATTCTTGTGGTTATCTATATCTTAAGCTTTAAGCTGCAGATAACAATTATTTTAAGTATTGATAATTGTTTGCTACAATGTCAGAAAATATCTGTCACAAGTTCCTAAAGCACAAGGATGTCTTCAAATCTCTGGTTTGTCCTACCAACAATCCAAACCGGATATTATTATTATCACACATATTAAATAGTGTTTAAATGTGTTAAAATGTTCCTGTAGATCAAGTTTCAGGCCTTAATTGAGCCTTGAACCTTGTATGTCAGTCCACTTTTGAGTTCCTTTTATTATATCTATTTCATGTGAATTTTTACTCCACTTTCTGCATTTATCCACAATTTCGATCCAATATATCTATCTGGTTACATCATTTCAAATTTATATTCCAGTCTTTCCATTTTACTTGTAAACATCCGCCACTCCCACACATTAAGGTCCACTCCCATCTGCGCTCTCTCTCTCTCTCTCTGTCTCTGTCTCTCTCTCTCTCTCTCTCTCTCTCTCTCTCTCTCTCTCTCTCTCTCTCTCTCTCTGTCTCTGTCTCTCTCTCTCTCTCTCTCTCTCTGTCTCTGTCTCTCTCTCTCTCTGTCTCTGTCTCTCTCTCTGTCTCTCTCTCTCTCTCTCCCTCTCTCTCTGTCTCTCTCTCTCTCTCTCTCTCTCTCTCTCTCTCTGTCTCTGTCTCTCTCTCTCTCTCTCTGTCTCACACACACACACCTAAACCACATAAAAAACCAGCCCCCGCATCACCACATCACCACCGACTGTCTTCTGGCACACCGGCCTTGCTGCGCTGCTCTCCCCGCCTCCCTGCATCTCTTACCCGGCCTCACGCTCCGTACGAGCCCGCTCACATTCTGCAGCAGCAGCAGGCGATGTGCCACATTTTTACATTTCTCTTGCATCACAAGCCACGACACGCAGGCCACATTATCTGCGATGCTGCGATGACAGTTCATTTTTGGCACACAATCATTGAAAAGGGAAGCTCTGGTAATCCTTGGAGAAATATTTCAGGAGGACACAATGTCATAGTGAAAGTTATCAGCTCCAAGAGTATACGATCTGATCAGGCCTATAAAATTTAACAATACAGGGTCTGATCGGGCCTCTAAAGCTTAAGCACCACATAAACGCAATACGGCTAGGCCTTTAATATTATAAGGATGTTACAGAAATTTTTCCGTCAAGAAAATCAGAAGCACTTAAGAGGCTTTGATGGGCCCCAATCTCTCCACCAAACCAAAATGAGAGCGAGAGAGAAAGAAAGAGAGAGGTAAACAGAGACAGTGAAGAGAGGGCATCCTTTACCCGAACATCCCTCCGAGGAAGGATCCAGACGCTTTGACCTTTTTGTCGGCTTCAGCCATCAGCTGCATGGCCTCCTTCTCTTTGCCGGTGTTGTCCATGGCGAGCTGGGTCTGCCGCTGGAGGAGTGATGGGAGGAAAACAGGCCGATGTTCCGCAGTGGACGGAGAGGAGAGCAGAGCAGAGGGGTTGACGTCTGGTGCTGATGGGTGCTGATGCTGAGAGGCTGCAGCTCTTCTTCTGCGGAGAGAGAAAGGTCATTTGTGGCTCATTGCCACCATCTGCTGGAAACAATCGGAGAGGCTAACAGTCTAGTTAAAGTTAAGTGGTTTTTAGATTGTTTTACGTTTGTAGGGTGTTTTTTTTTTTTTTGTGTAGCCAACTGTACTGGTCACATGTTTTGTATTTGTTTTGTTTTGTTTTTGTTCATGTGTTGTTCTTGGATATTTTAATCTTGCAGCTACCGTGACTGCAAGTCAAGTTTCTCACTTGGGATAATAAAATTACCTGAACTAAACTGAACTGATCTAGAAGTGGGCCCCAAAAAACAACAGACTTACAAAAAGAAACATTATTATATTTACTCGATTACCTGTAGTGGTGATATCCGTCTCTTAGATTTAGCGCCCACTCACATAAAATAAAGGAAAGTTGAATTTTGTTTGTGGTTCACATAACATTTATTAATTTGATTTTTTTTTAAATAAGGGCAACACCTCTTTGCAAAAGCATTACTCTAATTACTCTAGATAACTCTGGATGTGAAGCGATTTTAACAGGACCTAATTATTCTGTATAAAATTCCCAAAGTTGTCAATTTTAAAGAAAATAATAGCTTGAATGTTTGAGCATCAAATTTCTCCTTAAACATCCCACATTACGCCAATTAGCTAATTTCCCCCAATGATTAATGCTTGACATATGGCCACTAGGGGGCAGTAGAACCATTCAGCAAGCTGAAACACACACATTTCTGACATATCACCTTAAAGAGGTCATATTGTACTAATTTTTAGATTCATATTTTTATTTAGGGGTTGTACGAGAACAGGTTTACATGGTATAATTTTCAAAAAACACCATATTATTGTCACACTGCACATTGCTGCAGCACTGCTTTTCACCCTGTTTTAAATGCTCCATTTTAGCTATGAAGTGAAGCATCTCACTTCTATAAAATCTTTGTTGGGAGTTGCACATGTACAGTACCTAGGTAAGGACAACTAGCCAATAGGGCAGGCACTGACCAGCAAGGTAGAGTGAAGTAAAGTTCTTAGTTTATCTTTCATACGTTACGTTTTAATAACTGTGTCTCTACATCACCTTAACAACTTTATGTCCACTGACAGCCTGGAGAGTATCTAAGTGCAGTAGGGAGGGTAGAGGTGAGGGGAGGCAGCGGGCGTACGTCTTGTAACGGTGCTCTGCAGCTCAGTGTGTTTCTCCACCGGCGTTTCTGTGGGCGTGGCACACCTTAACGCAGATAGGTTACAGAAGTTAAGGCTGGACTACAATCAAGCTGTTCAGGCAGTTCAGGAGCAGTGTTTACTGTGGGAGACGGTAAATTCCTTTGAGGCGGAATTCGGGCTTTTTTAATTTGCAAACTTAATACATATACAAAATAAATATATAACACAATAAAGGAAAGCCAAAAAAAGACCCCAATGATGCAATAATCAGTGTTTTTATAGTAACAACAGCTCACATGACTACGGTACTTGCATGGGAAGGGAATGAACATCCTACACTGAAGTTTCTCTCAGCACTCTCCACTGCATGCAGCTAGTTTTAGTGAAAAGGCTCTGTGATAAATCCACTGTAGGCTACATCACATGCTCAGCACCAAAGAGCATTAGTTGGTGGAAACTAAACTCAGAGCTAAAATGAGTGAATACTGGACAGATGGTCACAAACATGAATCCAAAATGAATGATGCTGCTTCTCTGTGACTGCTGGATGTGTGCAATAACACACTGTTGGCAAACAAGTTCCCCATACCTATGAAAAGGAAATAATACGTTAGTGTTGTCTTTACAGCTGGTTTGGTGCTGCGCAGGAAGTGTCAATAAATGTATCAGAGCTTTTTTGTTAAAGCTGCTGCTGGAAATGAGGTTGAGAAAGAGAGGAGTCTGAATCACAGCAAATGTGCAGTAAAACAAACAATGAGCTAAAAGAGGCTAAAAAAAGATCTGAGAAACTGCACAACTGGTGACTTTCTGTGGTAATGTGATGAACACATTTCAAATAACACAGATTCATTAATCCGATGTTATTATTAAATAATATTGATTAGTGAAGTTTAGAATCTCGGATGCAAATTTCTATTGGCTTTTAATTGAAGAGTTCTTGTGCATCATTTTAAACACATTATTTGTAATTACTTTGACATATTTAATATCTTTGGTCATCTTGTGATCATGAGTAGAAATGAAAAAATAACTTCCTCTAACTCCTAACATCTAACATGCACTTCCTGTGCTCTTCTTCTTCTATCCCCTTACAATTATCTTGTGTTGACTGCACTTTTTTGTTAACCCTTACTTCTTTCCCTAGGTATTTACCCCATTTATGTGATGTTAGCTCTTACTAGTATTTATTGCTGCTCTTACTAGTATGTATTGTCCTGCTGTATTTGATGCTCTGTTGATGCTTGTTCCTCAAATATAAGTCGCTTTGGATAAAAGCGACCAAATGAGTAAATGTAATGTAATTTAAATGTGGGTTTAAACATGTAATAATTGACTTACTGAAGGTTCACTTAAGTTAAGTTAAAATGGACTATTAAGAAAAAATGCAAATAATATGACACAAGTGAGGTCTGCAAGGTAAATACAAAAATAAATAAAACAAATACCGTACATTTTGAAAGAAAACAAATTAATTTCTCATAGAGAGATTAATAAAGTTGATGTCTTCTTTTTAAATAAATAGACAAACAAATAAGCCATCCACAATAAGCAACAAATCCAAATTTATATATTCACTATATATATATTCAATTTATTTATTAAATGTCCATACTGTCAATGACTTCGACAGGCAGAAAGTTTACTTATTGTAGTCCAAACAAAATAATGACAGACCATCTCTCAGCTTGAAACCCTCCTCCACCTTCCTCCCCCATGACGAGTACATAGCACACTGCCTCTCTGTGAAAGCCCACATTATCTTGCTCACACACAAAATTACAGCAACAGCAGAGTTTTGTGTACAGACACGAGTGCAGTGGGTTTGTCTTGATGTGAATGACAACAGCAATTACCTCCTCTCACACGCCTCACCAGAGCATGTTAAAAGTTAATGCAGCTGAGATCCTATAGGACTGTAGCACTCGTAATATCAACTGCTAACACCTCATTTTTTAGATCAAATCTTTTTAATAGTCTTTGAATTAAAATAGCATTCAGTAAAACCAAGAAACAATTCAACTGGCAGAGAAATCCAAGACAATAAAGCATGCTCAGTTTAATCACTAAAGCAAGGGTGCGTTCAGCAAGACATTTTGTTGGAGAACCTCAGCCACTTTGTAGACTTAAACATGTTTTTAACAGATAATTTTGACCTACAGTGGTGACAGAATAGTGAGGTACTTTAATGTTAGCACACAGAGTTAGCAGCTGAGTCTAAAATATTGCCATCGAAACTGCAGTGTAGGCTACCTTAATGAGGTCGGGTACAGACCGTGGCCAAGATTGTTCAATCTCAATCAACAGTGGCTTAAATTTTAAGAAACGGTTCCCTGCAAAAAAGGTTGTTGAACACAGCTTAAGCCTTAGTTGTATACGTCCGGAAGAAAAGCAAAACATGGAAAATGTTCCGACAGATATTTTCTAGAAGATCACTGTACAAAGAGTGACAAGCTCCGATCATTTTACATTTTTACAAAAAAAAAAAGGTTGACTTTGCACTCTAAAACTATTTTAACAGTTTTATAAATTGTTTATGTTCTTGATCCTTAATTATCATGAAAATAACAATCAATAAATAGAGAGATCATCCGAGTGATGACTCTGTTAAAACAACTTTCACATCAAAACAAATAAATCATGCAGTGGCAGCAAACTTTGAGGCTCTTCCACATCTAACAGGACATCCAACCGTCAGACCATTAGTACAGCAGGCGAAGGGAACTGGTGGGATGTTGCTGCTACTGGTCAGAAAACTCTGATCATTTAAAAAAAAAAATAGGTGAATTTTATCGCATAATTTTTCTGTGCAAATCCTCCTAGTTCCCTTAAACTTTAGCAAAGTACATCAATCCATAAATGTCTTAGGCTAACAGTCATGCTATGAAAAATCATTTTAATAACTTAACAGAAATTGCCATTGAGATACATTTTCTCCAATAATCTCAAGAAGAAATAAATAAATAAGAATAAATAAATAAATAAGTGCATAATCAAAGCAAATAAGTGAGGATTCAATAAATGATCCAGTCGCCTATCGCATAAATCTTGCAACAAGTGTGTCAACATACTCATTCATGGTCTGAATATGGGCTTTATCCCTGTTAAGGTCTTACTTGTTACACAGATGACTGTCAGCTTTAAAAACAACCCCATAAAACGGCCTGATAATATGCTCTTGAAAAGTATATAATATTGACATTACGCTATGGTATGTGTGTTATCTTGTACTGCTGCGTACATCATTCTGTATTTTTAAAGTATGCAACATTTCTAATTCTACATTATTTCAAACTAGCAAAATGTGGTGGATAAATCTCCATCATTACCACTGAACTCCAGATGCTCCAGCAAAGCTGCTCAGAGGCCAAAAGATCAGACTGTCCATATGCATCGGAAGTTTCAGAGTGGGAATGTGTGCAACTATATGAAAAGAGAGCATTGCAAAAAATGATAAATAAGTGTTTATAAGACACAGCTGAGGAACTAGCAGTGCCCATTGTAGAAGTCGTCGAGGCCGCCACGGTGGCTGACTAATAAGAAGATAAAATAGCTGCTTAGAGTTTGTTGAACGCTGCTCAAAAAAACGTGTGGTTTGGATTCGTAGCATTTGTGTAACATTGTGTAACATCTCTCCATGTGCATATAAAATAGAGACCGTCCTGGAGTCTGATGTATGTACACTGATATTCAAATGTATGAACACAAATAAATAGTACAAACTGTCAGATAGATAGATAGATAGATAGATAGATTGATTCAGTTGTCCTCTAAAATAACAAGTGAAAGAAAATAAGACTAAATGGGTTCTGATTAAATGCTGAAGTACAGCAAAGTGCATGCTTGAATGGAATTAAAAAATAAATCATTAAAGCATTCTTCCATTAAAAAGAAAAGTAACAGTCTTTATAATCTTGATATCTCTTCTGCTTTTATTTACTCCCGCACTAGCCTTTCATCAATGCTTCCCTTTTGCATTTCTTACTTCCTTGTATTTTGATCCACTTCTTGATTCACTCCACTCTGCTTCCATTGATTCATCGATTCTTCTTCTTCACACTCCCATGACTCGTCTGCACATTTGTTTCTCTTCAGTCCTCCTCTGACAGAGCTTCGTGTGGGGTCGATGACCGGGACTTGCTGTGACCTCTAACCTCCGTCTTCCTGTCCTGCAGAAAGTCTTCAATCTCTCCGGGCAAACACTGGAACCTCTCCTGAAAATCTGCCTCCACGGCCCCTTGCAGCTGAAGAGAGACAAGAGAATTGTGATTCATAATTGATTACAGATTTCTTTCAGACAGATTGCCTGCTGATGGTTTGTTCAGCAGACACCACGATTAGCTACTGCTGCAAACAAATCAGGAATCGAATCAGTTAAAGGTACTGGTGATGGCTCAGTTCCCAGTTAAAACACAGAAATTTGCATTGTTCATTTCCTACTGTTGATACAGATGGGTTACACATTTAGAAATACAACCAGCTGTTGTCAGTCATTACTACCAACAGCTGAGGAACTCCAACTCCAACTCAAACGCCCAATGTTGACGTCAGTACTGATGCCAAAGCTGTGTAGATGTGGAGCTACAGACAGCAGCAGCAGAAGACATTTCTTGCTGTGTGGAGCATTCGAGTGAAGTATGCAAAGTGGTAGGAGGTGCATTTTCACTGAGGCAGGACAGAACAATTAAATTAACCTCATAATATACAGAAACTGGCAAACCAGAGACTAGAAAAAGACAATTTACATGTGTATTTTACCTTTGGTTTCTGGTCTTGTATCTCCTGCAGGAGCTCGCTGTGCTGTTCCACCAGCTGATCGTGGCGCTTCGCCTGAGTCTCCTCAAGCTGGAGAAAAAAACAACAAACAGACAAACAGTCTAAGAGTCTAATGAAGCGTTTTATGATTGAAGAGAGACTGGGATACAGCTAGACAGGGAGAAAATGTCCCAAACATTTTCATCATCGTCACAACAGTATTCAGTCTATAGAAAAACCCATTTAAAAATCCTGTGCTGCTTTAAACCAGATTCTCCATCCTCTGCTCACCCGTTTTATGTTCTGGACGACTTCATTGACGTAGGACTTATTGATCTCCATCTTCTCTCTGGTAACACACAGTCAGAGGGGTTTGAGCTAAATATTTTTCTCTTCTGAAAAGACTAGCTGGATGGATCAGTGCATGAAGTAGATGAAGGAGCTGCAGCAGGTATCTAGGGTGAGCTGCAGTAGATTAATATCGGTGTGTGTCAGTGTATTTATGGATCGTACTCTTCAGCCAGATGTTTCTCTTTGGTCTTTGCTTGGTTGATCTTCTCTGTTCTCCTTCGATCCATCTGCCTCTTCAGCTCTTTTTTCTCCCTGTAGCAGCAAGGCAAGCCAAGGCAAGGCAACTTTATTTGTATAGCACAATTATACATACACAAGGGCAGGTCAATGTGCTTTACATGGTACAAAAGCATCCAAACAAAAAGTGTATATACTGCATATGGCAAACATAAAATGCTAAATTACAGGTAGGTGTGTTCGGAGTTGAAAATGGTTGAATCTGCAGCAGGAAAAGTGTTAAAATGTGAAAATGTGGTAAAAGGTGCTTACTGGCCAACCTTAAGATGTTGTAAGAATGATATTTCTTGGTGGGAAAGTGACCTTTCTAAAATCCAAAGATGTCCCTGGTCAAAGTCAACATGTCAGTTCTACTTCTAATCTTAAAAAACTAGATTTTCAAGTTGCAAACATAACCATGTTTTGGATTTGTTTCTTAAAGCTTTACTTTTCAGATTTTTTCTATGTCATGGCATCAGACTTTTTACTAGTACATACTGTGAGCATGACAAGTAGCTCTGGAACAGCTCGGAGGAAATGCTCCTGAAGCTACGGCTGCTATGAAAGTAGCTCTTAACAATTTAATTCTCTGTGTAATTCCCCACGGATGTTTAACACCCTAATGTGTGTTATTTTAGTCCCACATGTGTAACTTACTTGTCACAGATATCTTTGAGTTTCTTCATCTGGGAGTTGTGACTTTCCTCCGCCAGATTGCTCAGTCGCTCTGTCAGCTGGAGGAAACAGAAACTCTTAACTTCTCAACAGTTTACTTTGATATTTATTTAGTATCTCATTACTGTGCAAAGCATACTGGGCCGACCTAAGACAGGGCCTGTGGAACGTAAAACTAATTACCACAGAACCTGGTTCCTCAAACCCTGAATGTAAAACACAGCATATAACCTAATATCACAGAACAGAAGCTTTTTAATGAAATCAAGTTTTTATTAATTTCATTATATTGTTATGTTGTCCTTCATTCAATGACACTTATTTAGCATTTTGAATTTTTTTTTATTCTGAACTTCCCATGTCAAATGAACTTCCTTCAACAGAACGAGAGCTTTAGTTAATCCAAATTCCAAAAATAGATAAACAAAACTTTATTGACTATGGTTAGGGTCAGCAACACCAGTAGGATTTGTAAGACTTTACCATTTTAATATGTTCTCTCTGTAGATATTTTTGACTGTAGTACTGTTCCTGCCTCAGAGCCAAGAGCTGCTGCTGCTGCTCGTCTCTCAGCCGCTGGAGGCAGTCGTCTTTCTCACTGTCCGAACACGAAGCCCTGATGAACGAATACACATAAATAAACACACAGATGTGCTTTACATAAAAGTACAGACCTTTTCATTACAATAAATAAGCAGCTCTCACTTCATACTGAACAAGAAAAGGTACTGATCTTTTATATTTGTACTAAGACACTTGGAATCTGTAAAATGAAATAATATTTTTCACATTGATTAAATTTTAAAGTAATAAGATGATTAGAGAGAAGAGGAAATACAGTAATTACAATAATATCACACTGTGTGTGCTTACCTGCTCTTGCTGCACTGTCTGGCCATCTTCTTGTACTTGTTGTTGAACTCTCGGAGGAGCTCTGAGGTTTTCTTCTGGTGCCGTCTCACTAACTCTTTCAGCTCTTTAAACTGACGTCTCTGCTCCTTCTGGTAAACCTTTGACTGCTGAAGACTCTCTATGGTGCACACTGGGACATCTGTTACCACAAGTAAACATACAGAATATTCTAACAGCCCTTTATATGGATGGATTAATAAAACTCTGATGTCTTTCCCTTGTGTTTCTTTTAAAGGTACTATGTGGAATTTCCAGAAAAGCCTTGTTTTTTTGACACTGATGGTCCTTGAGTGAACTGCAGTCAGCATCCTGTTGCTCACGTTGCTCTGTAGGTGCAAGCGAGCATCCTGGGTATCAGCCAAAACATTGAACACGACCAGACCGGGACCGAACACAGCCTCTGAGACTGACAGAGGGCAGTTTGAGGACAGGGAATATAGCACCCTGGTGATTTACAGCAGCTCCGATCAGGAGCGGGAGATATGGCGGACTGCTTAGATCGTGCATACAAATATAAATGCTTAAACTTTTGTCCATATGGACATGCTACATATTGTTAGATCTGTTAGATTCTCCACAATTCAAACGTTCAGTTAATTTCATTTTATGGATTACCCAGCATCAAAGTATAAATCAGATTCAGATTTACTGACTAGGGATGCAAGGATTACAGATTTTGAGAAATAATCACGGTTTCACGATTATTAAGATTATTATGCATTAATTAATTTCATAACACTAGTAAGGACTTAAGTTGATTTTTAATTACATTAACAATTATATTTCTATAATATGTAAGTATTATTAATCTAAGAGGAATATTAACTTTTATCCTCCAGGGGAAATTGATACAAAGGAGGGAATAAACTGAACTGTTACTGTCATCAACTCTCATCCATACATGTGTTTTAGTGAAAATGATAACTGAAATGCAGTTAATCAGTAGCCCATAGTCCTGAAAGTCTATAAGCTCCTGATGTATAGTGTTTTACATCTGGCAACATTTTCTCAGCACAGACAGGAGGATGTAACATTAAAATGTTAAATGTTCAGTGACTGAAGGTCTTGAGAGGACTATGTTCTGTCTT
The DNA here is from genome assembly GCF_021292245.1 of Micropterus dolomieu. NCBI lineage: Eukaryota > Metazoa > Chordata > Actinopteri > Centrarchiformes > Centrarchidae > Micropterus > Micropterus dolomieu. Next base: position 1,004,580 of record NC_060161.1, on the reverse strand, counting down.
CCATAAAGGCTCTTTCAGAAAATAAGCGATTTTCACTGCTGCTCATCGCCAAAGTTCAACTGCTTTGACTGGTGCACGTTGCTCGACGCAGCAACAAACCAACCTGGCAAAATAAAGGGCCTAGTAGCACAGCGGGGCTGTCGTTGTGGTGGGTCTGAAAGGTTACACCTGCTTTGTTTGTTTACGTTGCACTGAAAGCTCGACTGTAAGTGACACATTTATATTTAATTCCCTACCAACTTGCTACTTTATTTAATATAATGTATTAGGTCTACCTTTACTCGGGCTTGCAAAGCTGGGTGGTGAAGTTTAATGTAGTTATTAGTTCCTTTAGCAGGAACATTTTAATGGCAGGTTTTTGAACAGGTGATCCGTCATCTTCAGAAAGGCCCTGGTCAGACTTGGTGTACCTGCTCCCACACTGCTGACTTCAGCCGTTTCTATGGTGGAACTAAAGCTTCACAGTTTGATCCCTCTGTCATAGTTTAGCCAGTGTGCAGTAGCCTCTGATTAGCACAGCACTTAAGCTGGTGCACCGCTCCTGTAACTTTGTTTTTGTTTTGTGCAAGTTGCCACAGTTTCGGTGTAGCGGAGCCTTTATTATTAATTAACCATGACGTTTTAAAGTGCGGTTAACAGTGAAATCGGGTAATCGCTGCATCCCTATTACTGACATGGTAAGCAAGAGAGTGGGATAAAAAATGATGACTCTCTACCATTGAAGCTGTCATAAAGTCAGACCATGTGGCCTTTCCTTGACTATTTTTATTCCTTTACTCCATAAGGGTCCACAGATCAAAAGAATCAAAACATATATATTTCATAAAAATGAATGCAAATTGAAAAAACTATGGCAACCTTCATCCTTTTTAGGGTAGGCTACACTATTTTGATACGGCCTTTCTGTCGCTCCCTGCCTCTCTCTATCTCTGTGCATGAGGTTGGCCTCGATGGGCTGTCTCTCGAGGTAGATTAAAAGAATGATTCGTAAGTGATGTTATTCAATAGCCTAATTTTTATACAAGTAATATTCATACTGACTTTAATAAATAATTTGATAGTAGTCTATTTCCCATCTGTGCAGAGCAAGAGTTTATAAAGGATTTAGACGACTCAAATAAAGGGTTCGAGTTCAATGGTTGAAGCAAATAGAAGCCCGGGCTGATAATTGAAGTTTTATGGTAAATAGCTTCACACAATACCTTTAAAGCTTGGACAAGCTTGTATTAGCATTCATTATTTTTGAGAGTTCTCTTAAGCTGATGATACACAGAGCAACTTTTAGAGCAATGTTGTTGGGCATTGTTACCGTCAGTGTTAATGAATAAAGATTACTACTGTAAACCCCCATGCAACCGCCCCGCCCTGCTGCTACCTGTTCAAAACATCGTCGTACTTGCAACCAGCACGATTGCCCAGCAACATTGCTGAAAAAGTTGTCCTGTGTATCATCAGCTTTATGGTTTCACCCGTCTTCTTTTACCACTTCTACACATTCACATTAATTTAATTAATTATAATTAACTGATTGCATACCAGCAATTGATGATTAGTGAAAAGAAATTTGTATACTGACCTATCAAAATACTTAAAACCAGATCTTCACTCTTTGCAGCTGGTTTGGCTGCATCTAAAAAACACAATCACAGTATCAGTAACAACAATAAAAATACAGTACTTTTAACGCTGGTGCTATTTTATTATTATTAACATTAGCGTATTAAGATCTACTTTAATCTAGGTTTAATCAAAAAATATAGGTGGATGCTACCTGTCGTAGCTGCTTGCTGATTGGCTGCGGAAGCTTTGGGCGTCGTGGTGATGGGGGTGTGTCCTGTAGGGCCAGAGGCGGGGCTCAAACCGTTCTCCAGTGGAGCTGATTTCAGATCGTTCTTACGCTCTGCACAAGTGTCAGCCTCATCCTGAATAACATCACCAGCCTGAGTTATGGCCAAATGTCCTGCTTTCAAGACAAAGACAGAAAAACACCGGAAAGGAGGACTGACCTCGGTCTGCGTGTCCTCCTCCCCGTCCTCCAGTGTCAGAGCTGCCAGCTGTTTAGACCTCTGCTCCAGGAGGTTGACATATCGAATGGGGTTGGACAAAGCCTCTATCACATCTATACAGGAAATATATAGAAATAGATAAATACTGAGCAGGTGGTTGTGCCTGAGAGGGACCTGGTTATATCTAAGACACAAACAGGGTAAACATACATATGTAGAAGTTCAAGACATCCACACTTCAAACATAAAGTCTCCCTGATGCTGCAACTTTACACCCCATAATAATAAAGCATTCATGTTGTGTTGTGTTTAAACACCTAGGCTAGAGAAAAGGCCAGTGGTGGAATATAACTGTGTGCATTTACTCATGTACTGTACTTACTACAAACTACTGCTTTTCATTTTAATTATTTTAATCATTTTAATTATTTATTTTTAATAATGTTGAGGTTTGGACAAAAAACAGATTGCGAAGGTGTGAACAATTGCAACAGTAAAAATCCACATAATAACAATCTAATGACAGAACCCATAATGGTACAACAATCACAGGGGACATTTTTCCACATTGAGTACTTTTAATTTTAAAACATTTTCCTGATTATACTTCCATACTTAATGAACATTTTCAATACGGGACTTTTACTTGTAACAAAGCAGTTTTACACTGTGGTATTATCACTCTGAACATGTCCTCCACCACCGTTAAAAAAAAAAAAGAAGTATATTCTATTGTGAATATGAATGTGAGTAATCTGTTGCTACTTCACTTGACAAATAGGTGCTTTAACTCAGGGAACTTGTTAGCGGTCTGTCTTCTGTACCTTGTTTATCCTGTGGGTGGCTCTAGCGAGCTGGGGAGCATGAATGTGCTCAATCGAGTTCACGACAATCTGTGCATTTGACATTTAGATTTCTTGTGACGTGTAAGTTTGGGCTGGAATTTCTTTAAGTTAGAGGTCTTGCATGAATATCTGCAGCAACTCTATGGGAAGTGTTTCTTACTCTTTTAAGTCACAGACCAAAGTGTTGGTCAAATGGAAGTTTTGACTTGAAATGTGTACCTGCAAAGGTGTCTGGGACGTAATCTTTGACCTCGATGTAGACAAACACAGCTGGTAGAATCAGAGACTGATTTTTCTCATTCCTCAAACCGATGTAACGGTAACCTAAAGGAAACATTTACCAACAAAGAGTCTGATGTTATGATCATTTGGGTTATTTAGGGTGAATCTGGCAAAAACAACAGAGAGAGAGAGAGAGAGAGAGAGAGAGAGAGAGAGAGAGAGAGAGAGAGATACAATTGAGTTCACACAAACATCAGTCACGTAATGATGACATGAAGGAAAAATTACCAGTAATTTCATTTAAAGTGGTGGATGACATTTTTCAAGCTGTTTTAAATTAGTTTTTCTTAAAACAGTGGGATCCAGGATGTGTCTCCCAGGAGATGAAGACAGCAGGAAATAATGGGACAAATACATTACAACTAATACAATTTACAGGAAAATTTAGTATGCATGTATTCATCTTTCAAGTTACGCATTAACATAATAATGTGTCGCATTTTCATGTCCATTTCTATCACTCATTACTACTTTTTGACATAATACAATAGTAATTTATCATAATTCTAGTTTTGATTGTTTCAAACAATCGTCTGTTGAGTTTTCTGGCATTTACACAAGCAAAAGCCAATTTAATTAAAACTGGAGTGGAAAGAAAAGAGTGAAATATATAGAAACTCAAACTTTACGGACATAAATGGATGAAGACGCCACACTGACTGGATATCTGGGAGTTGCAGTGCAGAAAACAATCCAGCAGCGAGCAGTACAACAAAAACCAAAAACCAAGAGGTCACAGATAACCAAAGTTTCACAATAGACAGAGAGAAAGTCAGAGATAAAAGGATTAGTGAATAAAATAACAACCTGGTCTTATGGCAGTCACTGGAATAATCCGATGACCAATAAACTTCCCTCCTTCCTCAAAAGCAGCAATTCTCAGAGAGGCCAGAGTAGGAAGAATCACCTGTCACACCATTAACAGACAGATTACGTAGTTGTAGTGTCAGATTGGATCCTTCAACATTAATCCCTTTCTGTCTCTCTGCTGCATCTCACCTTTTTGAAGACGATCGGCTCTTCGTCCCAAACTGGGTTGATGGCGTTGTTGTTCTGAGAGGTTTTGGTCTTCAGCGCTTTCCTTCTGGTGTCCACAGGAAGTCCAAACATCTCCACCTCCACATACACACCCACCCGCCGTTCAGTCAGAAACTGGCCTGAAATCACCTACAACACACACAGAGACATAGAAACAGACATACAAACACATGTCTGTCAGCCAATAAATATCTAAAGTAATGTCTTTCTGTTTTTAACAAGGACTTTTCTTTTTCTGAAGTTGCAGGATGCTACAATCACAATAAAGGCTTTAGCAAAACAAAACTTCTGCCGTTGTACCTTCACAGACAGCGTGTTGGCAACGATACCATCCACTGTGTTTTCTGTGAAGGGGTCAAAGTGTTTGTCTGGCCGTCTCATGAACTCAGGCTTCAGTCTGTAGCCACTCCGACCGTTGTACTCGAACATGAAGAGATTGAGCTGCATGGACAAATCTGGAACAAAAAGCTAATATTAAGTTTAGGGGTACAAAGGCTTGAGGTGACTTGTTGCAATCCTTTAGCCATTGAGCTAACTTGTTAACTCTTACTTCTTCCCCTAGGTATTTACCCCATTGATGCTGTATGTGATATTAGTTCCTACTAATATTTATTGCTGCTCTTACTAGTATCTATTGTCAGTTGTTAATCTCTTACTGTAATGATGCTTTATTGATGCTAAGTAAATGTAATGTAATGGCTGTTGAAAAAGAGTTAAATTAATCATAACCACTGGCCAGAGCATAATTTATCATACTTTTAGCTAATACTACTAATAATACTCCAGGAGTCTTGTGTTTCCATTTTGATGACGACAAAGGTAACTTTAAAACGCTAATTTATCTGCACCTCCACCCACTGGATTACACTATCACAGTGGTTCCCAACCTTGGTGTTATTTACCCCCCAAGCGGCAACCTCCGGGTATGAAAAGTAAAGCCAGTGGCCTGCTGGCAATTCTTTCTAATGTCCAGCAGGGGGCGACTCCACTGGTTGCAAAAATAAGTCAGAGGGCATTGGACTTGATGGCAAAATGACCCTACTTCTCACTTGATTTATTACCTCAGTTAACACTTTACTAGTGAGTTTATGGTCTCAGTCACTAGTTTCGTTCAAAACAGCAAGATGTTCATTTTGTAAATTTACATTTACATTTATTCATTTAGCTGACGCTTTTATCCAAAGCGACTTACAATTGCTATACATGTCAGAGGTCGCAGGCCTCTGGAGCAACTAGGGGTTAAGTGTCTTGCTCAGGGACACAATGGTGTCTAACAGTGGATTCGAATCCGGGTCTCTCACACCAAAGGCATGTCTTTATCCACTGTTCCATCACCACCACAATTAATTAATTAATTAAATTTAATTATTGTCCTATTTAAAGGAAAACAGACGATAGGCCTAAAGGAGATGCTTTGGGGCGTGACTATCTTGTGTTTGGCAAGTTGCTACTATGACGACCTGTCAGTCAGGATAGAGGTGAATCGTATCTGCTAATGCTAACCAAGTTAGCTAGCTTGTCCAAATATGGTCACGTCCAGTCACGTCTGGTTCCAAAAAAATGGCCAAAATGCCAAACTTGAGGCTACCAGACAGTAGTCTGCAAACCAATAGGTGACATCATGGTGACTACATCCTTTGTATAGACTGTATATAAATAAAAACATACTGTATTTCTGTTACACACAATTATGTTATAATAAGCTTTTGTCTATTGTGTCCTTTTCTTGTGAATTAGTTGAAACATTTATCTCTTTATGCTTCTAACAACTTAAGAAGGAAGAATCTCATTGTGGTTGAACTGGTCACAACCTTTAATAAAGTATAAAAAAGGTCACTGCTCTATTTCAGAAAGGAAAGGCCTATGCCTACTATGGTGCTTTGGTTTTTACTACACTTACAATCTGGTGGTCAAAGCTCAGGCTCTCACCTATAGTTTGGTAGTTGAGAGCCACCAGCTGACAGCCGGCATTCCAAAAGAGTTGAGGCATGAAGTTGGATGAGTCGACTCTGGTTCCTTTTGGATAGATACGACTCAACTGATATTTATTATATCTGGTTAATGTAAGGTTAAGAACAATGGTGTATAAAGACCTTACATAATGAATCGTTATGTTTTTATTTCCTTAGAATGAGCCATTTACTTACACCGCAGGTCCTCTTACATGGATGAAACCATGTTGGACCGCCATGTTTCCATGTTCACAGTAGCCAAAATGGACAAACTACTCAAAGAGTGTATTTCGTCACTATGTCGAATACATACTAGATGAAGTATTAGTAGCAGTTGTCTGGTTTATTAGAAAAAGAGAAGTGAAATTTGGACAAATAGAGGACCACACGTATTATTGAGTAGTATGTAGCTGCAGTACCGGAGGCTGCAGTTTCAGGACCCCAATCCTAGGACCGGAACTGCATTTCTAGGACCCTTGTTTACTTTGATACTGCCAGCTAGCTGGCTGGGTAGCTAGCTAGCTATGTTACTCTTGACAGCCCCCCGAACCCAATTACCCTTACCACAATCATCACCGAGTGTGTGTCCAAACCTAAGTTATTGATTATATGCGTGTCGACCGGTTAACGCACATATCGGCCTCACGGTCGACGTGCAGCCTCCGGCACTGCAGCTATATAATGATGTTATTATTTAGGCCACCATAGCTCCTCCTACGCTCTTGGACAGGGAGGGGTGAGCGGTGAGTGAGCTTCTGGTTGCAATTCACAATTCTCACCACTAGATGCCACCAAAACATACACACTGAACCTTAGTACAAATACTACTATAACTGCTACCACTACTGTGCTATTAAAACTACTTGTTACATCATCACATACAAACAGGTAAAATGCATTATAACTGGTTCCCACTGGCACAGAGACTTACTGATAATACTGCTGTTATTTAAATTAAAATTAATATTAAAAGTCACTCAGAGACTTAGACAGATTTTCTGAAGTTTTATACAAAAAAAGGCATCAAAAGAGAGAAGAAGATCACATGGAGTGGAGAAACTGTGGTAATTGTTGACAAGGATACTCAACAAACTCCACTGGTGACTTTGTGAGGTGCTCCAAAGCTTTGGTCTCCACAAAAGACGACATGTGGTAACAGCGGGCCGCCTCTACACACACACACACACACACACACACACAAAACATTTCTCAGCAATTACATTGGTTTCAAAACAATTCCCACATTTTGTTTGGATATTCAAAACAATTCCCACATTTTGTTTGGATATTAACTGCAATAACTCTTATTTTCTTCTTATTTTACTCACAATCATGTCATTTCAAGAAAACAATGAAATCAATGACGGAGACATTGCTGCTCTGTTATTGTAAATTTTCAAGGTTATGAGAAGAAATGTTTATCATTGTACAGGGATGGATTCTGATCTGTTTTTCTTACTCTTGGAGACTTCGAAGGAGGTGAACTTGGTTGGCTGAACATAGTTTACTAGAGTTGACATTTCCTCTGTAGCCACTGCCTCCCGCTCTGCTGAGCCCTAAAAATAAATGACAAAAGGAATAAAGTTTAAGAGTAAAGTTTCACATATTGAAATCAGGGTTCTGGATTTAATGGACTGATGACTGCATGTGATTTCCAGTTAACATGAACTGGGCAAATGTTTGGGGGGGGGGACACGTTTAACAGATACACAGGGCAGATACACAAGTACTTCAACAAAATGTAGTCTAGAGTTTTCAGCACTTAGTGACAAAAACAGCATCATCATCTGACAGTGAACAGTTACATCAACGTCACAGCAAGAATAAACAGCACCAATTCCTATAAGACATCCACGTTCAAACTCAAATACACACAAACCTGCCCTCACAGCAGGCCCGGTTTCTCCTCGGCCGTTCTTGTTATTATTTGCATTTGTTTTCGTCCTATTATTCTCTGCTCTAAAGTGACCCAACGCACCTATCTGTCCGTTTTACCAGATTGTCTCTCCTGTTTCTGTGTGTGAAGAAGAGCTTAAAGTGTGTTTACAGGTTGTAGCTGCATATGTGAAAAAAAGTTGTATGAAGCCTTTTGTGGCTCCAGAGGGAGCAGCGCAAAATCTGATATATTGCCTCACGTCCCTCAAGCTTACCAGACCTCTGCAACCAACTCTCTGCTTGAGGTTAGAGGCTTGAGGCTACATTAGCTGCAACTAGCATAACACAACCAAATCTTAGACCAAACTATCTGTGGTGGAGTTGCATTGTGGGAAATGTAGGCTCCAGGTTTTGACTGGGAAGAAAAATGTGTGTAATAAAAAAGACTATTTTTCTGGTTCTACTGTATTGATTTAGAGTTTTTTTTACTATTGTTTCTGACAGTGTTAAAAGAAAGCAATGCTAAATCTGTAGAGTACTTTTTTAATCAAAACTTAGATACACCTGTAGACAGTAAGCCATCATTGCCTCTATGGATAAAGCTCAGGCTCACTGCGAACAGTAATCTCAAGAAAACATTAACAATAAACAACAACAAGAAGAGGACTAAACAGTTACACACTGCAGAGACAACAGCAAAAATAAAACAAAAAAGACAGAGAAAAGCAGCAGCTGTTAACAACACGAATAACATTTACAGAACATAACAAGATTAACAATGACAATGGCATAAAGAAAAGGCAAACAAACAATGACAGTAAACAACACTTGTAAACATTAACAAATGGCGACAGCAGTGAGGGTGACCCGCCCTCAGCTTAGTATGATGTCACCACTGACCTTTTTACCATCATCATCTTCATCATCATCATCTTCCTCACTCTCAGCCTCGATCTCTGTTAAAATTAAAGTTAAACAAAGTCTTCATCCTCATCGTCTCTTCATCCCTTCTTCTTTTTTGCCCCTAAATACACTGCGTATACAGGATAACTGATTACAAGGCTGACTTGTAATCAGTCACTAGGACTGTAGAATCACTGCAAATAAAACACCATCACATGATCACTTCAATTTATTAAGAGTAAAGATGGTGGCAAGTCAGGGTCAGGATAAAAAATACCTTCTGTGGAGGAAATTTAGGTTCAGGAAAACAGCTGATCAAATATGATTTAACTGATCATCCAGAAACTACACGGCAATATGCTAAATTTATTATAATTTTAAGAAATGTCCTTTGTAGAAATGTAGGAGAACTTTCTCTCAGTCTGTAAGAGATTTTTGCAGAGAACATAAACCAAACAGATGCCTGTAGTTTTGTAAACAACCCACTGCTTTAACTTGTCTGCAGGTGATTATTCAGCCCACTCGCTAACTGAAGGGTCATAGTGATGTATGAGTATGTACTTAAGCACAGCTACTAGTCTAGCTCTTTGTGTACCGGCTGGGCTCTCAGTCCCAGACCTGTTTTCAGGATCTGCACGTCAGACGTGTCAATAAGGCTTCCTAATTTCCCCCTGCGCCACTGTTTAATTGCTGTTCTGAGCTTCTGACCTCTTCTGGGATGTCCTGCTCATTACTGAAACATCCCTGATGAGGAGCAGCGGACTGCAGAAGAACATCAAAGACATCAGTGTGGGCAGAAGAAGCAGATTTGCCACTTTGGCCAAGATCTTGATGGAAATTATGGCTGAATAATGAGAGGTGTCCTCTGACAGAGGCACTCCTAAGAAGACTCTGAATCCAGAATAATTTTGTGCGATAACCATATAATCGAACTGATTTACATTTATTAACTTTAATTTAAATATGTTTTTATAAGCTACTGTAAAATAAACTCTGTAACGCCAAGCTTATGATATTCCTGCAGTCTTTTAAATAAAAAAATAGAAATTAATGACGCTCAGCCGATGATATTTGTCACATTGTGCCCTCTTTCTCCAAATCCTTCTTCTCTCTCTCCGTCAGTTTGTTCAATAAATATGTAAAAATAATCTCTGTTGTCTGAATCTCTAAACAGCATCCACCAGTGGCAGCGCTGACGCCATCACTACCTTTTCAAAATGAAGCTAATTTGGTGGTGACTCATATTTGCTGTATGAAAACAGTTTGAAAGACTCAAATATAAAACTCTATTTCATTATTATTGCCACTAAATTAAGGCTTGAAATCTCTGTACTAATATTTTCCAGCCATGTGCAGTTCTGGCAGCCTGAGTCATTATAGTCTGTTTTGTGTTTTGATAAAAAGACTGTCAGTGTGTCACAGCCAAACCCTTTTCACATGGATTTCTAGGCTGAAAAAGTCTTTGTGTCTTACCTCCCGTGTTGTTGCTAGGACACACTTGTTCGTTGCTCTGATTGGCAGGTTGATCCGTCAGTCGTTTGGTGTCCGTGTTATTGGAGGGTTTGTGGGATTTCTTGTTCTTGATGAGAATTTTGCCCATTAGCTCCTGAGGACTGGGCAGGGGGACGCCCGACTCCAGCTACATACACAATGGAGATGACAATCGCTGGTTGTAGTTAACTTAGAACACACAATGCATTTGTTCCACAGTTACTAAATGTTTAATATAACATTTGTCCTGTGTGTGTTACTTACAGGATATTTGTCCAGAGGGTCAATCAACAGCGCATCTCCGAAAATAGATCGACAGTATTCAGCCATTTTAGCCTGCTGCTTCAAACTGAGATAGATAGATAGATAGATAGATAGATAGATATATATATAGATAGATAGATAGATAGATAGATAGATAGATAGATAGATAGATAGATAGATTTCTTACAGTGTAACCCATAGATCAATTGTCACATAAATAAACAAATTAATAATGACAGAGGTTCTCACGAGTCCACGTGGTTTTCAAAGGAGAGTATGACAGGGAAAGGTGAAGTCTTGAAGGCGCACTCTGCAATAGCTTCAATCACTTCCTGGAAATTAAATAACAAAATGACATCAGACAGTAGCAAGAAAGTTAGCATGCAAGCAAAATATTTTTATTACATATTTCATTCCAGAGGAGATACTGTTAAAACATAAACATAGACACAAAAACAGAAATGTACAATCAAATGTACATGAGTGTGTTTTCAGACTACACACCTATTATTTTGGAACACAACTCATACAAACATATTCCAACAGCGAAGACCATAAAAACCAAAAAGCAGCTTCGTCAACTAATGAATTGGCAGTTGGAAGAATGTGAAAGCCTGTGCCAGATGATGTGAGAGGTTTGTAGACACAAATACAGTTTTGTGACATTTTGGGCATTTTATGACTTTATTTCAATCAACAAGAGAGAAATGAAATGAGGGAAGAGAGAGATCGGGTAATGCGTGAAATGTTGTAATCAGCCAGTGCAGAGAGGATGCATCTGAGAGCTGGTGTGATGTGATCAAATTTGCTCTTTCTTGTTGACAGTCTGGCAGCAGCATTTTGAAGTAGTCACAGAAGCAAGGCGAGCAATTACTTGCTTTGGCAATGTAAACATTGTTTCCCATGCCAATAAGGCCCGTTTGAATTTAACTGAATTTCATTAAACTCAAATTCTCTAGTTAACTTGTTTAAATGGCAAGGAATTGCTAAATTGGTATTTAAAATGACCTTCTGTCAAGCTGTACTGTGAAATTAATCAGAAGCTTAAGGGACTTGTGTTACTACATGTGTACACACCTTAAAAGGGATTTCTGATGTCATGGTAAACCCATGCGTGATGACAGGTTCCTCCTCAGCCGTTCGTCCTTTCCACACATCTAATTCCACACAGCGGCATCCAGCCAGAAGCACCTGCCTGTACATCTCTACTGAGGAGCTCCCTGCCAGCTGGCCCGCTAAAACACAAGAAATTAAGACATTATGACAACAGCAAACTACACTGATACCTCTTGTCCACGTTGTCATAATAAACACTATATTCTGTGAATCAATAAAAGCTTGTAATGATAATAATGGTTATTTGTTGTCCTTTGTTTACATAGTTTATTGATTTTATAATTTACAATCAAGATTTTCAAACAAACTCAAAAAAGTCAGGATAAAGACAACAAACTTAACGGTTTGCAAGAGGAGTAAAAGAAACCATTTACACCAAAGTAGAGATACCATCTCTCAACAGGGGATGGCATCTATCACCCCCTCTTAAGGCCAATTTATAATTCTGTGTCAAATCTATGCCGTAGTCTACGCATAGCCCTGTAACCTTTGCCATAGCCTGACGCACGCCCCCCAAAAACTAATTTAACTACACGTCACAGCAACGCAAACACAAAGCAAGAACTGTGATTGGTCTGCTTGGTAGCACCGCATTTCAACCTACACATTTCCTGCTTGTCCTTCTTCTGTCTCAAATGGTTCAAAGAGTTGGGCTTTACAGTCCCTTCATCACTTCCCAGGAGATTGAACAGACACTCACATTTTGCCTCATGTGACAATGCCAATCAAGATCGTTTAGACTTTCCCTTAAGTGCTACCAACTGCTCCTATCCTCCTTCTCAACAAGCATCAGTGCTGCCAAAACTGCGTTCTATAATGACAGAATAAGCAGTGCCGCTGACTCACGGAAATTATTTTCCATTTTTAAAACGCTACTAAATCCTCCTCCACCCACAAACTTGTCTGCTGATACCTTTGCTGCGTTCTTCACAGGCAAAGTGGCGGCTATAACTAGCCAATTCTCTAAATCTCTCAAAATCAACCATTCTATTCCCGCCCTGGTCAGCTCCCACTGTGTGAACACAGCACAGGAAAACCAGGTAGCAGTCCTTATACATGTCTCCCTCCATCTCCCTCGGGAAATGGCGCAAAAGGCTCAACATCGAGGCTAACATGTAGCAGCCCTATTACATCTGTTCCTCTGCCATCCCAGGACAATGGCACTTCACTCTCCTCGTTTACTCCTCTCACGGAGAACGAAGTATCAGAACTCCTGACCCATAGCTGTCCCACTACATGCCCACTGGACCCAATTCCTACGAATCTCCTCCAAGCCATATCTCCTACTGTGGTCCTGGCAATCACTCATGTGATAAATACTTCTCTGGCTTCAGGAACCTTCCCGACCACTTTCAAAAGGGCTCGGGTTACACCCTTGCTTAAAAAGCCCTCCACTCAACCCAACTCAAGTTGAGAACTATCGGCCAGTTTCTCTTCTACCAATTACCAACAGGTCTCAGAATTCCTCTCATGGAATGACCTCCTAGATCCATATCAGTCTGGTTTTAAGAGTGTCCACTCTACTGAAACAGCTCTTCTGTCTGTAACAGAAGCCCTATGGTCAGCTAAGGCTGCAGCCCAATCCTCGGTTATTATCCTGCTTGAGCTATCAGCTGCCTTTGACACAGTCAATCACATGATCCTCCTATCCGCACTCTCAGCAATGGGCATCTCGGGTAAAGCACTCCCGTGGTACGAATCCTACCTCACGGGGCGTTCCAACAATGTTTTGTGGCAAGGACAATTATCCTCCTCCCACTGCCTCTCCACAGGTGTACCCCAAGGCTCAGTGCGCTAGGGCCCCTTCTTTTCTCAATTTACACCACCTAACTGTGAACAATCATTCGCTTGCAGGGCTTCTCTTACCACTGCTACGCAGACAATACGCAACTCTACCTATCCTTCCCGCCAGATGATCCCACCGTCTCGGCGCAGATCACGGATGGTCTCTTGGACATATCTGCATGGAGAAAGTCTTGCCACCTTCAACAAAACCTCTCTAAGGGGGCTTTCACATCTGAAAGTCCGCACCAAGGTCCGAACAAAACGTCATGTTTTGATACATTTTGATACATTTGTTTAGTTTTGGCTTGGTTTCACACTGCAATTCTGCGACCGCAGTAAAGGACTTTACATGACACAATTGCGTCTTGTTGTCATCTATGTGGGCTGCGTCTCTCTATACTTGACATTGATTGGTTTATTAAACAGTTCAGCGGGTATCTTTGACAAGAATGAATGAAGAAAAAATGAACATCTGCATATCTGCCACCACTATATTGTTATTATTATGGCATTACTACCTGCAGCACCAACTATACTGAAGGCTAGTAGCAATTAAACGTCCTCGTTGTGCGAACATTATAACTTTGCCGACAGGACAGGAGGAGAAGAATGCAAGCAGTCCTTCTGCTCCTCCGTTTGAGGAGAGACTAAAGGGATGGGTGGCAGTGTACTTCTATAATAGCCCTCTGTTTGAAAAGATGATCTGTCACGGGAGGTTTATAATTGTGTCCTCATTTCTCTGTGCATTTGTTTGTTTCCGGTTTACATGGCAAACGCCGAACTTCCTGTAAATGGTCTGAAAGTCCGAACCATCCAAAAAATACTTTCACACCAGAAACAAACCGAACCATGGTTCAGTTTGATCCGGACCGAGACTACCTCTTTTCATCAGACCAAATTTCATCTGTTTGTGCCGGACTGTGGTACGGGGGAGATTTCACACCTGTATTTTTGGTTCGGACCAAACTGAAAAGTCCGAAAGTCCAGACCAAATGAGGTAGGCGTGAAAGTCCCCTAAGACTGAACTCTTGGTCATTCCAGCCAAGCAATCTATCCACCATAACATCAAACTACAAATTGGCTCCTCAACCATCACTCTACCCAGGTTGGTGAGAAACTTGGGTGTCATGATTGATGACCAGCTGTCCTTTTCAGACCATGCTGTCTCTCGGTCGTGCCGCTTTGCTCTATACAACATCAGAAAAATCAGGCCCTACCTCACTCAATATGCCACCCAGCTTCTCGTACAGGCCATGGTTACCTCTCGCCTCAACTATTGCAATGTCCTCCTAGCGGGTCTTCCAGCTTGTGTGGTGAAACCCCTACAAATGGTTCAGAACGCAGCAGCATGTCTGGTTTTTGATCAGCCCAAAAGGACACATGTCACTCCATTACTGTGTGACCTCCACTGGCTACCCATGGCCTCCAGAATCAGATTCAAGTCACTAATGCTTGCATACAGAGCGACTACTGGGTCTGCACCCATCTACCTAAACTCCATAGTACAAGTTTACGTTCCTTCTCGGCCACTACGCTCCTCCAACGAACACGGTCTGGCTCTGCCATCTCTTCACACAAAGCAATCCCAGTCCCAGCTGTCCGCATCTGTGACACTACAATGGTGGAACGAGCTACCACACGCCATCAGAGCAGGGGCGTCCCTCTCTAACTTCAAGAAGCTCTTGAAAACTCATCTCTTCTGAGAACACTTCCTCTTATAACACCTCTAACTCCTAACATCTAACATGCACTTCCTGTGCTCTTCTTCTTCTATCCCCTACAATTATCTTGTATTGATTGCACTTTTTGTTAATTCTAACTTCTTTCCCTAGGTAGTTACCCCATTGGTGCGATATGTGCCATTAGCGCTTACTGGTATTTATTGCTGCTTTTATTAATATGCATTGTCAGTTGTAGATCTCGTGCTGTATTTTATGCTCTGTTAATGATTGTATGTTGTTCCTCAAATTTAAGCCGCTTTGGATAAAAGCGTCTGTCAAATGAGTAAATGTATATGTAAGTGACTCTTAACGACCATAATGACGGTACAACAGCCAGGAGCACTAATGAACCAAGCGGTATCCATCACTTAGACAACAACCACAGAGGGTTTAATGGCTGGGATTCCCTGCCAGTCAGTCAGAACTGAAGAAACCTCGAGGATGAGAGGCAAAACATTTTCAAGTATCTTCAACCAAGTCCAGTTGTCCTTGACTCAACCCTTCATGGTTAACTATGACCTGGATGACTAAAAATCTTTACAGACATCGAATAAATATTCATTTTCAAGCAGTCCTGGTTATTGAACTGAATAAGAAAATCCATATTTGAAGCTAATAAAAGAGGCTGATAAATGGCAGCAGTACAAAAATGCAGTTTTGTTCTGGGACTGAAAGGGTTAAATAAATAAAGTATTTGTCTGTGTGTGTGTGTGTGTGTGTGCGCGCACACCTGTCAGGTATGTATTATGTGATGAGTTGATGATATAGTGAGACAGGGGGAAGCTCATGTCTTCAGACTGATCCAGTTTCTCTGGTGGGATGACTCCGTTCTCTTCACTGGACAGATAACTGGAGAATGCCTGGAGAGAGATGAATCCTACATAAACACAGACAAACACACACACACACACACACACACACACACACACACACACACACACAGTAAGCATTATATTAAGATAAAAGTAAGAAACACATTCCAACAAAAAAAAAGGGTAAAAAAGGATAAACCATCAGAGTGAGCTAATTCATCTTTGTGGCATTTCCTTTGGTATAAATATTTTATGCACCCTTAAGGGTCCCTTGTAGAGTCTTTCCTGGCAGTTTGTTGGTTTTCTAATATTTTAGATCTGAAAATACAGCCTATTAAACTTGACAGAAAAGTTCATTCATACCCAACATGTCCTAATATCTACCTATATGATTGTGTTGATCTGCTGATGGTCACATTTAGACAAATAAAACCACATACAGATTAAACACAAATATAAACTGAAATGATGTGTATTTTCTCTTCTTATGCCTAATGTAAATATTTCTTTAGCTAAAAGCAGAGCAACATATAAATACTTAATATTGTATAATAGTGAAATCATATTGAGTAAATATAGTGAATCTTGAAACACAATTGTATTGTTTAAATTAACACCGGATCCCATTTCCTGTAACAAATGTGTTTCTATGTAATATCTAGCAATGTCAGACTACAACAACAGTGTGTGTGTGTGTATGTGTGTGTGTGTGTGTGTGCACCTTGCTTCAGCAGTGCCTGGTCCTGTTGGTACCTCTCCATCAGAGAGTTTGTCAGTGCAGGACGAAGAGGCGGATAGAGGATTTCATTCAGCCTCGGGTCTCTCTGCTTGTTGTTGATGAACTCTGTCATCTGATCAACTGACAGTGTCCCATCATCCCTTCCTCTACAGAGCAGAGCAGGGTCATAGGGTGCTACAGGATGTCTACAGATCCTCAAAAACATCTTACATTATCCTTTAAAAGTATTAAAATATATGATGTCCAATATAGTTTATGAGGTCCACATGTTTTGCCATGTTATTTTCACATAAGCTTGGCCTGGAATTGAATTTAATTGAACTAAAAGCTGACAAATAAACAGACCTATTTCATTACCCTAGAGAAAAAAATAATTTCTGTTTAAATTAGAAACAATCAGTCGTTGTTGTTTCCAATTATCATCATAAACAGATTAACCAACATTTTAATTACTTGCAGCCTGACTAAATGTTCTGAAAACAACAGAGATAATAATGTTTAAGTTAAAGATACAGCCTCTCTTTAATCTGTCTCTGTGTGGATGAATATTTATTCATTATTCTTAACATTCTTGACACCAAAAATGGTCTGAATCTAATAACAACACGCTTATCTTGCAGAATAGCTTGTTCAACATTGAGCTGTCTTTGGGCTGATGTGAGGTCAGCAATTGTAGCTGTAAATGAGGTAAAAGATTTACTAAATACTTACTGCAGTTTAAAGATGTTGCTAAGCTCAGGACGAGGACACAGACTGTCCAAAAAGCTCCTGTAAACTTCGAGTGTGAAGTCCTCCAGTTTGATACTGTCACCCTGTCAAAAATAAAGGACATGGACATTTTTACATTTGCAAGAACAGAAACTGCCAGTGTCAAAGACATTAGCTGTCTGTACTTGTGGACTTCTGAAACGTCATCAGTCGCAGCCCAAGTACTGTTCCAATTCAAAAGTCCACATTTAGCCAAGTACAGGTAAATACCCGGATGTATTCTCGCTCCGCCCACTTTACCGAGCATGCATTGAGTGGTGACCTCTGAGGACTAAAAAAATCTTTCTGTGAGGAATAATCAATGTGAGATTCTGTTTGAGCAAAGAATCCGACTCCTACATTTCTGCTTTTCACTTGTTGCTTCAAAACTTGATGGCCCAGATATTTGAGCTCATTTCACCCCTCCATGCACTGTGAGACATTCTGGACAAAAAGCATCCGATAAAAGCCTCAATAGCAAATACAAATGGGGCAGAGAGAAGGATAAAGTTGAAAAAGACAGTGTATGTGTGTCTTATCCAAAGAGAGGGCTTTTCAAAACATGTGTCCATGGTAAAGTTGAATTGGTTAAACTCCAAACTCTAATGTGTATCTACTGTTTAACTGACACTAATAATAATACAAACTTATCTGAAGTGCTTACCCGTCCGTAGGGCAGCCTGCAATTCTCCAGGGAATTCTCTACTCTCTTTCTGTCTGATGAAAACAGTCGAACAATGCTGCAATAGACAATGACATCACACCATTATCAGCTCAACCACAACATATCACCAACTCAAAACCTACATTTAGACTTCTTATAATTTCTCCTCCCCATCCCCAAATACCTGTCTCTAACTCCACGAAACTTCCTTTATCACAATCTATCTTCCCTAAACCTACTCTAAATATGTCGCTTCAACAAATGTTACACGGACAATTTGAACGTCCTTACTGTCCTTACTACCCCAAACCCTCTCCTTGAACCCTCCTTCAACTACCCAAAGTTTAAACCCTCTTACATTCTTAAAACTTCACCTTTCCTCCCCTGACTTCCAAGATTATCAACTGACCTTAATTCAGCTCCTGGTTTGCTTCTAAAATACAGCTATCCTTCATCACTGTATTATCCATCTCATGCTCTGGCAGTAGTTGATTACCAGGTCAGTGCTGAATTAAGCACCTTCATGAATCCTGTCCCTGTTTTTGCTTTCCCAAGTGCACATGGAATTAAGTTTATTTTTGGAAGCAAGGGACAGGAAAGAGCAAAGTTTCAGTTTGTGCACGTCTCTGCAGATTTCGTCGGGCTATTTTCTCACATGCTCAACCATCTTATGTAACATGTGCCTCAAAGTTAACACAGAGCCATTGATTAAAGATTAGGAAAGTAATAATAATCAGGCACTCACTTCTTGACAGGGATTCTCCCCTCTGCGTTCGGCTGGAGAGTTAATCTGACGTACCTGAAACAAAGAGAGGACAAAAGTTCAGAGCTGTATGACAACAACGTTTTAGCACTGGCCTTGAAGAGATAAATTTGATTTCTTTGTCATTTCACGGACACCTAGAAGACATACAGTTTATGTCACAGTAGGAGTATTCTGGAGATTTCAATCTGTAATCTGACATAAATATTAGTGATAGCCCGATTAATCAGTCGGCCGATTAAGGCCGATATATCATCCTAAAGGACAGCTGATCTAATCAAACAGCATTACTGGCTATCGTTAAATATATATTGTTAGACTATAGAGATGGTGCTAAACTACTTTACCCCACTTTCTATTAAAGACCAGTCATGTTCTGAAATCTAATTCATCCATCGGCAATCCTGCGTACAGGTTCGCTGGAGCCAATCCCAGCTGGCATTGGGCGAAAGGCAGGGTACACCCTGGACAGGTCGCCAGTCCATCGCCTTTAAAATAAATTGGGTTATGCCTCAATTTATTTTTATATTTCATTAATTACAAAAAAAATCCATTGAAAAGAACACGTCACTGGTTAAGATAATCATGTATGTTAGACTGTACTCTGCATGGAATAATGGAATTATACATGAAGTTTTGTTATCGGGGTTACATATTAGTCACCAACTGCACTGCTCTATATATATTGGCATTGGTCATTAAAAAACTTGGTCGACTACTAGTAAATGTTGTTTACAATGGATTTATTGTCTGGTTAAATAAATTCTTCTTAAGAACAAAATTTAGAGTTTATAAAATATAAAATCAAACAACCATTAAAACTTAGCTTTTAGGATATGACTTATATATGACCTATAATCTGACCAACATTTTTATTTCTGTTATCAAATCCCATAAAAGGATTAAAAATAACAATGCATCAGTTCAAGCCTCTTTGTTTCTGCTGAAGATGCATATCTTTTAAAAATTATGTCACAAATATATAGCTTCATTTTTGAAATCTAAAAAAAGCTTGGCATTGTGGTTTTCAGCAAACATGTAAAACATGAGGAATTAATGCTTTGTTGGGGACCATCTTCAGAAGCAGATTAATACACATTTGATGCTCTAGTGCAGTGGTTCTTAACCTGGGGACCAAAGAAGAATCAGGCCCCGATCAGACAGAAAGCATGAACATGAATGGTACATTCATTGTTAGTTTTGGTCTTTACTTTGGATTTGTATTTCATTGACAATAAGAAAGATAAAGAATATCTAGACTTATCCAACAAATAGACTAAAGATAAAAGTGTGCATAAAGTGTGTTCACGCGTGTGGTGTGTGTGTGTGTGTGTGTGTGTGTGTGTGTGTGTGTGTGTGGGTATGGGTGTATACTCACGCTTTTAACAGACTGTGGTCTCTATTGAGATTGTGGCTCAGCAGGTTGGAAGACAGAGAGAACAGTTCCTCACACCACACCTAGCAAATTCAGACACTCCATCATCATCATCATCATCATCATCATCATTTCCATCACCGTCAGTCCCTGACATCGTCACTGTGGTGAGCTCAGTCATTACCTTAGCTTCGTCCTCCTGTGAAGCAATGAAGTTGAGCTGGTTGACGTTGACAAGGTCTGAAGCCGTAACCACGGTAACCATGCGGTTCTCAAGCCGGCCAACCAGATTCCCAACATCCAGCAGCTCCCGCAGCTTGGCCTCCTATTGGACGACACAGAATAAAAGCTGTCAGCTGAAGCAAAGCCATGCTGGAGGCGCACACACAGAGGAGGCCGATGAGGTGAGGGGAGGTGGAGGCCATTTGGCTTCATCTGCTTATGGACAAAGTGTTCTGTTCTTATGGTAAGAGCATTTTAGGTCTCACAGATAATTACATCCAATGTGAAATTTTATATTTGTAACAAACGGAGCCGGTGTGCTGCATGTTATGTACTGGCGAGGGTGTGGAAACCTGCTTTAACTGAGTGCAGGTGGAACATTAGAAACTATCAGCTGGTAGAGGCTGTGGTAATGATTCTTATTCTAAACTACTAAAATATGTGACATATAAGGTGGTTCAACATAAAACACCCTTTAAACTGCTGTTTAAACTGGGTCTGTGTAACTATGTATCATTGGGGTCTATGTACCACCTCGGCAAAACTCTTGACTTTAGGACAGCCTGCAGCACACATGCAGTACAGTAATATTATTACATTTGAACGTAGTTATGACAAGATATCTGAAAGACATGTGCTTTCTGTTTACCATGCCAATATTACATGTGGTGTTTGTTTCTTGGCTGAAGAAGCTGGCACTTTAAGCTGGCAAAGTGACATGTGCTATTTAGCGCAAAAACTCTGCTGATTCCGTGCAAAAAGCCAATGGAGTGCACAAAGGATCGGCCCTGCACTATCCATTATGTTCAATACACAACATTGATTTAGTCATGAAAAAATCTCAGGCACCTTTGATCCATATCATCGAAATAAAGTGAATACTCCAAATACACCATGAAACAGTCTAAGCATGCCTTCATTTACCTTTTTTATTAGTGGACCTAGTTTCCACAAATTTGACTCTTGAATTTATTCAATGCTGGAAATAAAACATTCTTAATGTATTTTTAAACAAATTTTGTGTGTGGTCATTACAATAACTTTAATTCCCTCCACTGCACAGACTGATGAGACTTAGTGAGTTTTCAGCTTTTAAGGAGCTTTTCTTCTGCTACAGAAAGCAACGTTACAATATCAACATCAATTTCTGGGTGACAAAATAAAGGTGGAGGTAGTGGAGGAACAGAGGGAGGGGATTATTGGGAAATTTGTGAAGCAGCCATTGTAATCATGATTTAAAATCATTCAAGGAACACCAGTCAGGTGGAAAGTGGTGTGGCTGTGGCTGCCACTGAACAATATCACATTATTTGTTATTTATAGAGAACTTTTCAAGCAACATACACAAAAAGCTTTCCAGAGGTAGAAAGATCAAACATAATCACAGGACATCAACACCGAACATATGATAGTAGAAAAATATAAATAAAAGTACAAAATCTCAGTAAAAGAATAAGACAAACATATAAAAGATTCATTTGTTGTACAGAAAAGCCAAACTCACAATAAAAGAATAATACAAGCACTAAATTACTGAAAATTGAACAATTAAAACAGCATAAGCAGCCATTGAGTAAGAGGTCACAGAGATGCAGTTGGCGAGTAGAAGAGAGCAGGGGAGAGGCAATACAGGTTAGAGATAGCATAGACTTGACTTGAATCAAGGGTGAAAGGTGAAGCGGAGTACCTTGGGTGTTTTGGTGCTTCTCCCCGTTCTGACATCTTTTACAAGAGTCAGGTCCAACAACTCCGTCTCCTAAAGGAAACACAAACACACACACAGAGTCAGCTGTTTACTGGGAGGTAAATGCTTCATCCTGTTTCCTGCTAAGGATTTAAGCCCACCTGAAGAGAAAGTGTGTGAGTGTGTGTGTTTGTGACAATCAATGATCACATGCTGTCTATATTATTGCTCTTTATAATACATATTCTATTGTTTCTACAGCCTTTCATTGCGGTATGTCTGTACAGTTCTCGTATAATGCAATGTAAAAGCAAAAAAACCTCAGCATCATGTAGCTTACTAAACGAAAAAACATTTTTAAAGTTAATTTGTAGTCAGTTTTATTCGCTGTTAACCCACCAGTGAAAGGAAAGGAACCATGGCTCTGCTATATTTCAACTTACATGTAATTAGTCTTTGACCCAAGTCTTAAAAAGTTTTTCCTTGCTTCTGTCACCTAGTGCTGCTCTTGGTGGGAATTGTTGGGCTTCTGTAAATAACATCAAAGAGTACGGTCTAGACCTCCTCTTTTATGAAAAGCACTGTGAGATAACTGTTGTAGCAATTTGGCGCTATATAAATAAAATTGAATTGAATTGAATTGAATCCCATTTTTGATGACTTGACTACTCAGGATGAAGGATGAAGTTAAATTTGTTCCACATCATTTGGCTAATTAACAATATGGGCCCACATGAAGAGGCAAATCAGTGTATGTGTGTTCAACCTTGTTTTGGTCAGTCCAGTAGAGGTAAAATCCATGTTGATCCACATGTAGAGTCACTGGAGTCACGGTGGACAGATCCTAAAGAGAAAGACAGGTGGAACCAGTGAAAAAAATCAAAGATCAAAAGATCATGACAGTAACAGTAAACAGCTTTCAAAGAGCAAACATTTTCTGCACTATACTATAGACTCAAAAATTCCCACAATAAAACAAAAAAGCATATGCCCATAGAAAGTATGCTACTACAGTGGAATAGGTCATTATTGTGTGTTTTCAGTAGAAAAGGTGAAAATACTATTAGGTCCCGATCAGACCAGTTGTATTTTGCAACAAGCACACTGCCTTTTGTGTTGAAGCCTACAATTAAAAAAAAGAGAAGCTTATTGTTACATATCCTTAGCCTAAATTCACAAATCTATACTGATTGGACAACGGGAAAAAATATAAATGACGTTGGGCGTTTTTCTGGTCTCAAGTTTTTTCAACTTGAGGTTTTCAGAGCAAAAAACAGCACTCCTGCAAAAAAACAAGGCGCGCAGGGCATCTAAAATGACAGGCGCCCAGGATGCAAGAGGAACACACAAAACCCTTACTGACTGTAGAAAACAACTGGAAAAAGACGTCTCTCACTGTCTGATCAGGGCCTTATGCAACTCTGCGGTGCAAAGCGATGATCATAAAAGTCCAGATCTCCTTTTCCCTTCTCACACCAAAGTCAACTTTCAAATGTGCTCATTAAACAGGGAACACTGAGCGAGTGGACACAGCGTAACATGTTACAGACTAAAGTTCAGTTCACTTGTCATGACATCCAACAATTGTCCCTGTTGCCATAGTAACCCACCATGACAGTTTGTAATTGGCTCCAGGTGGAATAAGGCCATGCAGCTGTCCTGATGTGTTGCTGTTTGAAAAGCCTTTGCACTTAATATGAGGCGTCGTAGGACCAGTTCATGTGGGGAAAAGTGTAAAAAAAACAGTGTGCACTCAGCAAAATTCAGATGCTATTAAATCTAGTATAAACAGGGGTTAAGCTGTGTGAGTCCTAAAATTATTTCATACAAATCTTGGCAGCAAGTATGGCAGCCATAAGGGGAGTTAAAGAATATGATGTCTTTAAGCTTGCAGCCAAATTGAAGTCAGAATGAAAAGATAACAAGAATGAGGCAAGAATTAAGACTGTTAGAACAAATAAACACACAACAAAGCAATGCATGCATGACTCTGTGAAAATCCAATTAGCAAAACTGTCTTAGGCATTACGTAAATATAGTATATACAGTTAAACTAGTGTTTTTTTAAATGGTTTTGATAGCCTCAAGTTGGACGAGGTTTAATTTTAGAGATAATAGTGGAAACTCTTTTGACCTAATTAAAATTTCAGAATCAAATTGCTTCCAACTTTCAGCTGGTTCAAAATGAGATGTCCAGAAGCAAAGATTAGAAGTTAACAATGCTTCATGTGGTCAAATATAACTTGAATTCAGCAACCTAAGCTGCATAGAACCAAAGCTGCAACCAAAATAAACATTTTATAACAATTAGGTCTACAGAATGGGAACCAGGACGGAGCTAATCTGTGCTCAAAACAAGATTAATGCTGAACAAGACAGTGTTGCGTTAAAACTGAAATCTGTCCTCATCTTTCCACGTGTTCAAAGCAGCATCCGGATGGACACAATATGACTTCATCTAAAGGACAAAATAGGTAATTTTAAAATAGGTAAAAGAAATGGGGAATTAAACTAGCTGACTACAAGACTCTACTTTGGGTTTAGGTACTGAAACAAAACATACAGTTAGTTGTTTTAAGATGTTGGAACCAACAACCAGTCCTGTCATATTTATGGAGAGGAAAGTGTCATTAAAACATTAAAGGAAGAGCACAAGATAAGATAAGACATGATCGCCTTTTTTGATCCAACACTTGGGAGATTCACTTGTTACGGCAGCTCCAGGAACAGATATCTCATTCCACATAAAATGTTGCGTCTGTTCAGAGTTATACAATAACTCTGGGATTATTTAGAA
Source organism: Micropterus dolomieu (assembly GCF_021292245.1). Lineage (NCBI taxonomy): Eukaryota > Metazoa > Chordata > Actinopteri > Centrarchiformes > Centrarchidae > Micropterus > Micropterus dolomieu. The sequence continues at coordinate 979,499 of NC_060161.1, read as the reverse complement.
ATTAGAAATAGATCTACAGTTTCTATGAGAGGTTTAACATATGACATGGTGACCAGCTTTAAGACTCCAGTTGTTATTTCATCCTGGCTGGATCTCTATGTGTGCTACAATATCTGTATCGGTGTCAGCGCTTATAACGTTCTGTATATTTCTTTGCATGTGTTTTGAAAAGGTCATGGATTCTTCTGCCTGAACTGCTTTTCCTTCAGTGCAGCATACATATCAAAACAAAAGATGGTTAACTAGATGCCTGGTTGTCACTTGTTGGCATGGCAACCAATTCTATTTTTCGCAAAGCTCAAATTCAAGAAATTCAAATATGAAAACACACAAGGCTCAATCATGGCGAGCAGATTCAACAGTATATTGGATTAGCGCGTGATATTGTACGGCAGTGACATTGATTCACGCAAACACACGCACACACACACACACACACAGCCAATCAAACATCCATTCTTTCTCACACACACACATCAGATCTGTTTAGGTGGTGGTAACCATGCCAGTTACCATGGCAACCGGCAACCGCACGTTTCTCATAGTCAGGGCCCGTACTCTAGCATACCAACGCACGCACACACTCGCACACACACACACACTCCACACATACCTATAATTATTATGTGTTTGACTGTGCACATGACAGCATTAGAGATCTGCATGTGTGTTTTATTCACATTTAAATACACACACGCACTCAGAGTACAGTAAATGTATATTAATGAATTCCATACCAACAGGTGGCAACGAAGAAACTGACCACAGTGGCGTTTCTCTCTCTCTCACACTAACACACACACACACACACACACACACACACACACACACACACACACACACACACACACACACACACACACACACACGCACACACACACACACGCACACACACACACACACACACTCCTTTTGTCTTGCTGGCATCTAATCCACAGGTACTTACTGCCAAAGCTCAATCAACAAATGAATAGTAAACACATCTGACAACATGGCACATTTCCTCCTCTTCCTCCTCCTTTTCTCTCACTCAAATTCAATTCAACTAGATACAGTGAAATTGGGCATAATATTGATAATATTGTGACATTACCAAAAATATGTTTATATTGCGAAAATAAAAATAAATCCCCAAATTTATAGGAGTATAAAAGCAAAAAAAAAAAAGCTTCTGTATTTTGGCATTAAGTACTTACAATAAAGAAAATCAGTGCCCTTACCTCGTCCCATTTAATGAAGTTGCTTCCGTTCCTCAGTGTGTGAGAGACGGAGGGAGGCTGGAGTTTCAATGCGTGGACCCCCGGCTGAGCGCTCGCCATGGCTTCACACACATTAACACACTCTCACACACACAAAACTGGAGATGCTTAGGCTCAAACACTTGGACGCTGCATCTCTGTCATGTCCGAGCCCAAACTCCTCAGAAGTCAGGCAGAGACGCTCAGATGCAGCAGCATCTTATCCTCATCCATCAGGTTTTGTCCTGTCTTGGCTGCACTTGTTTTCCAGTCTTTTTAATTTCAGTCCTTCTTCTTCTTCCCTCTCCTCTTTCTCTCTGCTTTGTGTTTCCTTCCTCTCTCTTCTCTTTTCTTATCCCTCCCTCCCTCTGTTTGTCTCCCCCTCTCTCCTCTGTTGGTGCTGCATCTCACAGAGAGACAGACTGAAACAGATGCCTTCGTGGGAGACAGGATACGCGTGTGTGTGTGTGTGTGTGTGTGTGTGTGTGTGTGTGTGTGTGTGTGTGCGTGCACTGCCTCCACAAATTGACTCATCGACGACATGCGCACAACGGCAGCTTCCCACAGATGGGGGAGGGATAAGAGAGGGAGAGAGCAGGAGCGACAGGGAGAGACAGAGAGAAAGAAAGAAGAGAGTGGGAGAGATGGAGAGAAATGAAAAGAGAGGAAGAGGAAGGAGGGAAAAGAAGAGGAGAGAGAATAAAGAGGTAGTGGGAGAAAAGGGAAAGAGAGTGGGCAATTCAGTGGAGGGTGAATAAAACCAAACCAGGATTACAGTCAAATGAGGCCACTTTTGAATATACACCACAATGCCCAAAGTACGTGGATGCCGAACATTACACCATTATGCAATACTCAGTCCTAAACCATTGGCATTCATCAGCTGCCAACCTTATCTCGTCTTCTGGTTTCCATCAGATTTTGGAACCAGGCTCAGGAGATTCGCTCTTTGTCAGCGTTAGTGAGATTTGGCAGTGATATTGGGCGATAAAGCCTGGCTTGCAGTCAAAGTTGGCATTGTATTTAGTTAAGGTCACGCTCTTTGCAGGCAAATGTTCTGCCCCACCAAACTGGCAAAAGTCTTTCATCTCTTTAAGGTTGGGAGGTCTTGCGTTTTAACATCTAATTAACAGTAGACAGTAAAATGGAGAATGTATGTGTATTCAGAAGTAACCTATTCATTATGCATTTACCTCATAATTAAGGACACATGGTTGTCCCCTACATCATTAAATATAGGACACTTTTGATTATAAAACATATCTGAATCAGTATTAATAGTGTTGATTCTGGAGCTGGTATTACTTGATGTCGGATAGAAACCCCATATTGTGGTATCGCTGAGCCCTACGAATTGTTATGCTGAAACAAAAAAGAGTCTTGGAAACACATTATTGTTTAAAACATTCATCTATGCTTTAACATTATGATCATCCTTAATTGTTATTATAAAAAACAAAACAGAAAATATGTATGATTGTGTCCACACACTTTTGGCGAGACTTTTCACACTGCACAGGCCAGGACTAAAAGCATTCTTCATTCTAAGCCCCAGGCTTAGTCCTCCTGTTAGTCCCAGAAAGTTTTCACACTGCATAATACTGGCACATTGCAAAGTGGGCTAACCCCGACTTGCTGGCCCTGATCCAGCGCAGGGTTAGCCCTAAATTTGGGGAGCTATCCCTTGAAAAACAATAAACATGGGGCTAAACAGTGCCAGTGTATAACGGGGTTAAAGTAAACAGAATATAAATATAATGTAAAAACATGTTCCAATGGACCCAGGTCAAGTAAAGTGCAGAGTAAATCGTATAGCCCTAACCTTTTTTGCCCTGGGTTTAGAATATGCAGTGTGAAAAGCCCTATTAGGCTACTTAAAAATACACAGGTTGATTTTTTTATATTCACATGCACAACTAATTATAACAGAGGAAGGAGGAGAGTGGGCGAGACAGTGGAGATTGAATAATTGAATATTGGAAAAACATCGTAAAAATAAAAATATACAGTCAATGACAAACAGGCAGAAAGCAGTAACAATGTGTTTCTGCCTCCAAATACAAAATCTGATATTGGCAGTTGTGGTGCATGAATAGTCCAGTAAATAACAGAGCATGGTTCAGAGTGTGTAATGATTCATAGCATCGAGAGGCAAATGAGGACTTTTAAGGACACGACCCTGTGAATGTCTGTAATATCTGCCCTTGTGTGTTGTGTTTAACAATAATCAGTGGATTCAAATCCAGTCATGTTTCCTGTAAAGCAATCTCAATAAAACATGTCATTGCAGAACAGCAGACAACACAGACGCATAAATACAATAAAATGCATCTCACTGATATCACAGTGACATCTGTGGCTTACGTATTTATCTCTCTTTGCAGGGATGTAATTATTGATTATTCACAGACTTTGCCATTTTCATTGCAGTAGTTTTATCAACTATTTTTGAAGTAGAAAGTAGTTCTGATAAAAACTGTTCACAGTGCAGTCTGGGGATTATTCAGAGTAAAAGAGACATTATTACACCCATTTTTGCTAGAAAAGGTAAAAATCGAATGAAAAGTTGGAAAATAAAATACAATGTCAATGTTTTACTTTCTGTGTCGTAATTTTGATTTAGCAAGTCTGAAATTGGATTTAGCTTCTACATTTTCTGGAAAGATAAGGTACTGCTGATTTTTTTACTTCAACTGTATTGGAGCTGATGAGGCAGAGATCTCAAAACCTGAGCGAATAACACCAAAACTAACCAACAAACTACAGAGGCAAATAATAAATAATCTAATTTGACATACTCTCTGATGATCTTTTTATTAACTGGACCATCAGTGTGTCAATAAAATGTCATAAAATTGTGAAAAATTGTCATTACAACTTTCCAGAGCCCAAAGCTAACGTCTTCACATTGCTCGTTCTGTTCGACCAAGTCCAAGCGCCAAAAATATCAAATTAATTTCACAGCGATATAAAACAGAGAAAAACACAGAAAATGTTTGTTGATTTTGCTGGATTAATATTTTAAATGATTTTTATTAAATTACTAAAAATACAAACAACACTAACAAAAAATACTTTTCTTTTTCTTCCAATCCGCTTTTGTGATTGATTAAAGCATCTTTAAGTGCCATTAGTGTTTTTGCATTACGACACAAACACTGCTAACCAACCACATAGCTGTTTGCCTTAACACACATGCCTACTTGCTTGGCATGCAGGAAAATATTGATTTCCACATGTACAGTGTATAAGACACAAGAACATACAGCATCCTGCCAATGTCATTGGTTGACCCCGTATCCTACACACTGCCTTACACAAAAATATAATATATCACATTTTTGACATACACTCTTTGGAGGCTCGCTTTACCAGCCTGCAGACTCCTACGCACACATTTTAATGCACAAAAACACATGTGCAGAGACTCATGTTGCCATGACACTGTGAGTTCGAACCTGATACTGTTAGTCCGTGCCAATCAGTGCCAGAGCCAAATGTACTGGCAAATATCCAAAATAATTAAAACTGTTGCAAATTTGGCACTGCACCAAAAGATGATGTACATGAGTGTTGTCTTTACATCTACAGTATCATCATCAGATCATAATTAAGGACAAATTTTAAACTTGCATTTACAGAATACAAATAAAAATGCGATTTAGTCCAGATAACAATACAGTATTGTTCACATAAACACAGCAGGCGCTTTGCTTCAGTAACCTCTGGGGAGGCGTTGAACAGTTTTACGGCTGTCAGCACAAAAGAGCTGTTAAGGTGCTCTGTGTTGCACCTCAGTGAGATGAGACGGAGGCATTGAGGAGCTCCCACAGCAGGGGCGGGAGGTTTTGTCTCAGAAAGATTCAGTTCAGGATTTCCAGCTGAATTTGCACACAGAAAGTCCAATAAAAACATACACTACCACCAATGGGTAAGTAGTTAAGTACTGCCGGTTTATGGCAGAGATTCCTCCTATGAATTTTTACATTCCTAAGTTAATATAGCGATTGCAACCTCTTATCTCTATTAGGATGAGCAACAAGAGCTTTTAGACAAAACAGGTGCAGTAAATGAATTCCCAGTTTTATAATATAATTAAAGATCATTCTTTTCAGTTTTTGTCAGCTTTAACAGAAAAAAATTTATTTATTGAAAGGGATTGATATCCCCGCAACACTTGTTGCTTTGCTCTCTACAAGAAGGCACTGTTTTTAATGGCTTACAATAAACAAGGTGTGTTTCCTTTGAAGATTGGTTCAGATAACTGTCTTCAAAACAGGGGTTGTTTATAACTTATCCCACTGTCTGACTGCATGTGTTGCTCGCCCTGACAGACTGCACTGTGATGTCACAAAATCTCAGAGGCATCATATAAGCCGACGGCCAAAACTACAAAAATAGACATTTCTCCTTCAAGAAATTATTTTCTATTTCGCCGCACACTGCATTACCAGCTGAAGCCCACTGACAGAAACACATACAAATGTTTCCACACATACTTAACACACAAAATTCAAGACACTCCTACTGCCCACACATTGGCATTCGCACAGACAGAGGCGCACACATGCACACACATAAACAGGCACATGCACTAACACACACTTGCACACACCCCAGTCTTCACCAGCAGATCTCTGTGGTAGGAGCTTATATAAGGGAGAGTGGGAGGCTGAGAGCTATTTCAGGACCAGCAAAGACGTAAGTGTGCATGTGTGTGAGCGTGTGAGTGTTTGTGTGTGTGCGTATGGCTATAGTATCCATATGGATATGTATTGGTGCTTCTGTGTGTGTGTGTGTGTGTGTGTGTGTGTGTGTGTGTGTAGGCCTGCTGTAAGGACTTTAAGGACTCTGATTCAGTGGGTTTCATAACCAGTCAAGTTTGAAGTGAAGTTTGGCTCAGAACCTCTGGCAGCTCAGAGAGTCTCTGTGCCTACAACGTGTTCAGTCACACCCCGGAGCTGCCTGCACACACATTTAAAAGGCAGCGATCCCACAGAGCTGTGTAGCAACTGGAAAACTCCTACATGTTTACTTGTTGTAGCCACAGACATGTCAAGTGCACCCGGATGTTGTGGCAGCAGCAACGCTTCCCTCACACCTCTGATAAGAGCCTTTCCAAAGCCTTCTTTTAATTGCAGTCTTCTCCCAAAAAAAGCCCCTCTGAATTTCCTGAGATGTATTGTTGAATATACAGAGTAAGGGGTGGACGCAGTCTCTGAAAAGACACATTGCTGCTACTGAGTTTTGTAAATGTAACTGGTCAATGCTGTGAGCACCACAAATTAAACTGTATTCAACGCCACATTGGGTGGAGGCAGAAATCTCAGTTATGGATATCTCCAAATCTGATCAAATAAAACCAAAACTATCTGCATGACTGTTTACCTCTTGGGGTTAAAGGTTCTGTGTGTAATATTTAGGAGGATCTATTGACAGAAATGCAATATAATATACATAACTATGTTTTCAGTGGTGTAAAATGACCTTACATAATAAACTGATATGTTTTATTACCTTAGAAATGTTGCGCCACCCTGTTTCTACAGTAGCCCAAACAACAAGTACCGTTAGTAGTAGTAGTCGTGGTCAACTGGTTTATTAGAAATAAGAGAAATTTGGACTAATGGAGGACCACGTATAATTTAGAGCCAACAGAGTCTGTCGGCCACCGTAGCTTCTGCTGCGCATTTGGAAAGGGAGGGGTGAGCAGGGCATTCAAGTGGTGTCGGAATAATCCAAATCTTTTTTTTCCTCCTTAAATCTTTATTTTCAAAACTAGAAATAAAGGGTACATGGGACATAAAGAAGTATACAGAACTCTGATTCGTGCAAAATCACATAAACATACACTGAACAAAATTATAAATGCAACACTTTTGATTTTGCCCCCATTCATGATGAGCTGAACTCAAAGATCTAAGACTTTCTCTATGTAGACAAAAGGCCTATTTCTCTCAAATATTGTTCACAAATCTGTCAAAATCTGTAAGGCAGACCTGTGCAATACCCATGCTGTCTGATCAGCATCTTGATATGCCACACCTGTGAGGTGGATGGATTATCTCGGCAAAGAAGTGCTCACTAGAAATAGGCCTTTTGTGTACATAGAAAGTCTTAGATCTTTGAGTTCAGCTCATGATGAATAGGGGCTCGTTGCGTTTATAATTTTGTTCAGTGTATTTTGCAAACATGTCATTTGTAATATGATTATAACGGTTAGTTTGCTTTCCATGTAGAGTGAACTACATGTCTATGTGTTGTTTATATGCTCTGATAGTGCTAATCCAACAGCAGCGTCCATGTTGATTCCACATTCCAAATTAAGAGCACATGAACACACACAGGAATCAGAAGAACGACTTCACGACTCAGAAAATGGGACCATCTGAGGTGCATGTGAATGTACCGTGAGCTGCTGGTTGCATTTCTCAACCCTCACCACTAGATGCCACTAAAACTTACACTCTAGGGATGGCAACATCCATTGTCGGGCTGGATGTTTTTGGTGTAAAACAAGATTTTCGACAATTTCATTGGACTGGAGATGGATAACATTTTTGACAGTGTCTCTGATGAACCGGAGCCTGGACTGAAATGGACTGATGTTGCCCAGAAAGGAATGGTTTTAAATTCTGGCTGAAACAAAAACTGTGCTTGTGAAGTGTTTACTGGTGTGTAGGACCAAAAACTATTGTCAAGTGAAAAGGAACCAGAAATCCCACACACTGTTAGCCACTTCAAAACCATGGTCAGAAGTCATTTGAAAGGTAAGATGATGAACGACAAAGACAATTTCTTAGCAGAAGGGAAAGCAGAGAAATATCAGACTGGTTCAGGTAAAGTGGGACAACGCAGTGTCAGCTTTCTGAGTTGTAAGCAGAGAAAAAGGTATAAATAATAGAGCGGGAGCATATCTAAAGCTTTCTACCTGATTGGCCTTTGGCTAAGCTTAATGTACAACAGCAAAATATTTCTGCTGGTTTTGGCATTTACCTTCTCCGTGTCAAATGAATCTTATTTCCTGCTCAGTAAAATAAATTGGATAACAAAGAGTCAATCCTATTGAGCAGAGCTAAGCTTTCTTTAGCTCTATTGGAGACGGGATTCTCTCACTTGATGCAGGATTGACTGCGGCAGTGAACGGTAGCTGGAGGGCCGTGCTGACATAAGCACACAGATCCAAAGTTTGTCCTTGTTAGTGTGATTCAGCCTGTCTGTGGGTTCTAGAGAGCCGGGCTGTGAAGTGTGAAGCCAAATTTGGCTGCTCTCGCCTCCATCACTAAATCATCTGTATCACTGTTTTACTCTTACTGGTTCTTGCTGCCGCTTTGAAACCAAGACTCATGTTCTCAAAACAAAGATGGTCCCTGGAGATCTACGGTCTAAGATCTCTGTCTAGTTGAAAATGGAAGCACAAGTATGTTACACAATACAAACACACGATCAGCGTTTAACGAATGAGTAAGGAAATGTATAAAATAAACACATTAAAAAACAAGTAATAATAAATTCTCTCTGCAAAACTGTTTTGAAAGCAGGGCCAAATTAACATAATTTCCACCGTCACCCGATTTCTTTCTAAAGTCTCTTTTGTAGTGAAGTGATCAAATTTGCCTGCATCTTTTCAGTAAGTCAACAAAGCATGTTATGCAACATTGACTGACAGCACAACTGTTACTTTGAAATTGCCAGTAAACTATATTTTGCACATAAACATTTTCAAAACAGGCTGGGATTCTGTATTTCACTTACAAATAAACAATATTCCTGTCATGGTGGAAATAGTCTCTGAACAGCTTTTGGATCTAACAGAAAACGCATTGAGACAAACTGGATTATTAGTTAGTTAGTCACAAAAAATTTTATTTATAAATTCTAAAAATATCACTGTGTGCTTCATCATTAATGACTAAGAATTAGTTGTTGTTCGTCGCTGTTGCAAACAATCTGTCAATCGGTCTTGTGTTCAAAATGTTGATGCTTAATGTGCTTTAATTGCTTATCAAGTTTTATAGACACTTCACGCAGCTATGATCAGACAGAAACCTCAAACCTAATGGAATATGACTAAATCCAATTTCCAAAATATTTAATCTAATATACAGCATTACACAATTTAATGCCCTGATATGATTTCCCTTACAGGATCTCCCTCCTCCACAGTGAAAACAGTGATGAGGGTGAACACGGCCTCTACTATACCTTAACAGTATCTATCTGGTTCTTCCATGTAGTGGTTGAGAAAGGCCTTACAGTGGCTTCCTTAATATGCTCATAGCAGGGTGAACGGGCCCAATGAAGGAACAAGACTGAATTCAGGTTTTGCTGCAGAGTTCTGATACTTTAGCAGTACCTGACGAGATTAAATACAAGTACAAGGTAGGTTTGTTTGTGAAATTACAACAGGTTGTAAAGGTTGTAACTACAACATACAGTAATACAAAAGCAATCATAGAAATGGTAAACAGAAATAAACTATATTCAGTGGAGCAGTGGTGGGGATGAATTTGAGTTTAAAAGTCTGATAGCTTGGGGGGGAAAAGCTGCTTTGCAGTCTCGAGGTGCGACACTACAGGTGTCCACATCAGTTTTTGTTTTATTGCTGCTGCAGTCATCAGAAGCATTTTATTATTTTACTAGACAAAAACTGGACTTCATTTAATTGATATTTTAAATAAACATGGCAGGTTTGACTATTCTCCATCACGCATATTTAATCAAATCACAATTAAGCTGCATTTTACTTCATTGTATTTCTTTTCTTTTGTAATTTAAATGCTGCATATGAGTAACACTGAAATGTAGTGTTGTCTGATAGGACGCCCTGTAATGATGGTCTGACCTGTGTCTTATTCTACTGACTTGAAACAACAGCTTTGGACCAGCAGATAAATAATCCTTTCATTTTACATTCAATCTACTCCAATTTCAAAAGGCGAGTGGGAGTCATTTCCTGAGATGAGGGCAAACATTATTTTTTTAATACGACCGGAAAAGAACATTTACATCAACAGAGCAGTGTTAGGCTAATGGATACATAATTCTAATAGCTTAATATGATTTCAGTATATGCGAGGCTCTCTGAGGAATGACTTTCCAATGTGGCCAGATAATTACAAAAACCATGAAGTCACACATTAACTTTGCATGGATTTTGCTCAGTGGCTTTTTTTTTTTTAACCACATAAAAGTTTTAAATTTTATTTCAAGTAAAAACTCCTAAAACAAAGACGACAGAGTCTTTATCAAAAATAAATCAGATATTTTCCAGCTTCAATTCATACATCAATCTTTTATCTTTTAGACTAATCAAATAGCGTTCCTGACTGAATCAAAACTATATAAATAAAAAGCTGTCAATCATGATGACATGCAGCCTGGCAAATTTAAATGTTCATCGATGAGAGCTTGAAAAGAAAAGAGCAGTTTGATTATTTATTTTTTTTTAAGTTTTCATCTGAGACACAACTAATTAATACCAAACACTTCATCATCAAGTACTTTCAAATTAAACACTTCCAATATTGACTTCAGTTACTATTCTCTGAAGAAAAAAAAGACACCAGAACTTCTTTTTAGTCACTTAATGAGCGTAGCGATCAATTTGTTCCTAGTGATGGATATCTCATTTTAGAATAAGACTCTATTCAATTATTCAGTGAAGAGATAATGAGCAGACATCCCACACAAGGCTACGAAAACAGTTCGCACAAGCGTGGCAGTCATCGGCATACAAGCGCTAATTAAACAGCATTACCCAAGCGGTGCAGAAAATTGCTGGAAAACATGTGGAGGAGTTCAAAAAGTTTTTTGAAGGGAAAATAAGCAGCAGTGTCGGATACAACCCGCCTGAGGAGTTCAGTGAAAAAGGTCTAGTAGTAGCTGGATAAACCTCTGGCTTATTGATCCTGAGACTAGGACTTGAAAGGAGCACTGCAGCATGTGTGGTTATTTTAATACACAGCAGTGAGCAGGGAAGTAAGCAAACCATTCAGATTCAAGTGCTGCAACTGAGTAAGAGACATATACTGCAGTGCTGAAACAATTAGAGAAAACTGACAACTCATATAAAGTCATACTAACATGTTAAACATTCACAGGATAGAGCTGGCGAGCTAGCTCAAATGTGATGTTTGGCTGATTTTGTCTGTTTTATATTATTTTATATGGAATATCTTAAGACGTTTGAGTGTTTGTGTAACTAAATAAGCAATTTTAGGAGGCCTCTTCATCTATACTGGGCGATATTGATCAATGCAAATGTGCCAGATTTAGCCTTAAAGATCTTTCACTCTAAAGGAAGGGGAACTGGCATGGACAACTTGTGATTAACCAAAAAGAAATAAAAATCCCAGACGAATCAATCAAAAGGCTACAACCAATAATTACTTTCTCTATTGATTAATCTGCCATTTACGCAAATATATTAAATATTTACAGTGATATAAAACACAAAAGGGCAATGTTGATAGATTAATCAATGAATAGAATAATTGTTTTAGCTCTAGTGAATAAGGACTATAATTTGCAACATTCCACCACATGGATCAGGACCAACAGGGTGTGTTGGTCCTGATGCAACACTGGCAGCATGTCATCACATTTTTATACCCATTCTTCAATCCTAATTTCCAGTGGATAAACTGTCAGATTTGTGTCTCATAAGATTTAATATTTTTCTTTTCATTCACACAGTCTCTCTCTCACACACAGAGACAAACCAAAGCCCTTTATTTTTTTTTTTTAATCATAAATCATTGATTTACAAAACTGACAATTGTGTGACATTGACTGGGCTGACTTTGCAAGCTGTTGATTTAAAGAAAAAATAAAAGCTCTTATCAGACCACTTAACATATACGTATATGTTTGAGTATATATCTGTGTTTGTGTCGGCGGGAGGATGGTCTATATTTGTGTTTGCCGTTTCTATTTGTGTGCATGTCTCTCTAGACACACAGCCAGTCCAGAGGCAGAGCTGCTGTTAGGCCTTTCTGTAGTGTTGCAGTAAACCATCTGCGGCCTCGGTCGGTTTCCGTGTGTCATTGCCTTGGCAACTCATAAATAGTTTGTCACAGCTACTTGATTTCAAAGCTCCTGGCGATCATCCATCTGTCTGTCCACTTTTGCCACGGCTGTTCAGCATCTCTACGGCGGCTGTTCGCTGCTTTTGTTCTGCCCTTTTGGTGCTTCCTGGTGTGGTTGTCATTGTGATTTGTTGTTTAGCACCCGGACAGTCTTGCGGCCGTAGTGCCAGTAGCTATAGCCCGACGCTGCAGTGGTCATCGCTGTTACATACCTGCAATGTAATACAACACATCACATATACTGTAATTCAAACAACAGATTCATTCGAGCCATCTGACTGGTCAAATTTATTTATTTTAAAAAGCATAGTTTTCCTCATCTTACCAGATAATTATTGTGTTATGCGAGGAATTAATAAATTGTTAAATATAATAATAAATTCTGCAATGAAATTGGGAAAATGTGTGAATTTGCACCCCCCAATGGTAGTGCCAAGAAAAAACATGGCGGGAGAGGCAATGCATGCTATTAAATGAAGAAAAGGGAAATTTTATAATTTAATTTTTTAAATTTTATTTCATTTATCCAGCATTAAAGAAAATAAGAAAGTAGTATTTATTGGTACATTTTATGATGAATTTACCTTTTTTTTTTAAAAAACTGCACCATTTAAATAGAAATGTAATTAATACATTTACAAAATGTGTTTTAAAATCAACCACTGAAAAATTATTACAATCAAACATTTACGCTCCTGTTTTACAAGCAAGAAAAACAGAGATGCCTGTTGTTGTGAAGATTAGTTCTAACAGTCTGCTGAATTTGTATAAAAATGTAGGTTACTGTGACACAATAAAATGTTTGTCCTGAGTAGGATCTCTACTCCAACTCACTAGGAGCTGTGGATTGAAATGAGTCAGTGCACTTAACCCCAATTTATGTGCTTGACTGAGATTAAACCATTTATACTCAAAACCCCTTTGCACAATAAACATTTTGTGTTGTAACCACTCCACTGAAAAGGACATTATGGAAATTAAAGTCAAATGTGTGCGACCTGTGTTTGTATACATGTGATATAGTGTATGGTTTACCATAAGCACTGCAGCGGGACACTGTCTGTATAGTGGAAGACTGGAGCAGCCAGAGAAGCTGCAACCAGAAAGAGCTGGATGGCTGTGTTCACCTGAGGAAAAAAAAAAAAAAGACAACACACACGTCAAAATAAAAACATTATTAAAAAATAAAACAAAAAGGCACAAAAACCTTTCACCTGCTTCTCTAACATATAAAGCTTAGCTCATTATTTTTTGGGACAACTTGTTTTTGCGCATGTGACAAGAGTTGTGGCTGGGTCCAAGAACAAAACAACACTTTCTGGCAGCTTAAAAGAAAAACTTCTCCTGCCAGCCACCATTTCTTTCAGCAATGTATTCTATACATAATCAAATGTATTAACATAAATTATGCAGGATTTGTGGTGGAGCCATAAAGGAACATTTTGACGATGAATTTTAATGTGTCAGATTTTGCACAACAGATTTCTGCATTCATGCTACAGAGTTTGCCATTCCAGGTATCGTGGACTCGGGTATTAAAACTTTAAAGGGATGACTTTTATGTCAAGGAGACAGCAATAATCAGTTAGGTGGGAGTGATGAAACTTTAACTTTGATTTGATTATGACATTGCTCTTTGAAAATTCTGCAATAACGTTGTTCGGATTTTAATTGTAATCTGCTACCTCCATAAACATCAACTCTTCATTCAAGTAAAAATTACAGTAGAATTTTGTGCAAATAAGGGCTGCAGCTAACGATCATTTTCATTGATTATTTTATCGATTTATGAATTAGTTATATGGTCTATAAAATGTCAGAAATTGGTGTAAAATGTTGATTCACAGTTCCCAAAGCCCAAGATCACATCCTTAAATGTCTTGTTTTGTCCACAACCCAAAGATTTTCAGAATACTGTCATGCGGGACTGCAGAAAACACAAAATATTCACATTTAAGAAGCTGAAATTAGACAATTTCCACTCAAACCGATTAATCGATAATCAATTGTTACAGCTCTAGTGCAGATTCTGTAATGCACTGTGCCAGGTTATCAGTTCCTGCATCTGGTGATTGCACAGGTTGTAAAGAGCCAGAAAATACAATAATAAGATTATCACACACACACTCATTAAATGCTGTGTTTTAAGGCTCATTTATTGCTAACTATCCAGCCCAGTACAGAACACAGTGAGAGTATGTGGGTGGTTTGTGTTAGCGTGGGTCACCTTGCTGAAGAGTGTTGGCTTGAGCTGTGCTGTGGTGTAGCAGGGGTTAAAAAACTTACTAAGAGTCACCTGGAGGAAAAAGAGGGAGAGATTGTAAAAGTAGATTAATTTGGCAGCCACTGTAAGCCAGATTACATTTAAATTACTTTCTACTTCTAGCAGGTCTTGCACCAAATACTGTACATTACACGCTCAGTGTTCAAATGTGCTTGTTTAGAGTGAAATTTAAAGTCTCTCACCGGTGGAGGCACAGTCTTGTATCTGACCCAGAACACAGCAGCTATCAACCCAATGTCTCTAGAAATCACTAGAGCCGTCAGTGGAGCTAAAACAGAACAAACAACATGATAAATAATCTTGTAACATGGCGTAATCACTGCTGGAACTGTCATGTGAAATACAGTCCAATACCTGGTATAAGCTCAGCATAGGTAAGACTGACATATAAAATACTGATGAGAATCTTATCAGCCAATGGGTCGAGAGCGCTGCCCAGGGCCGACTTTTGAGAGGGCCACGTTCTCGCAATGTAACCATCCAACTGAGTCAAAGAGAAGAGAGTTAGACACATTTTAATAACCAAGCAAATGTAGCAACGTATAAGTTTTCATATCAGGTGAGTGCACTTAAGTTCATGCCAACAATAACCCATCTGAGAGTAATATTTAGTGATAATAAATATGAGTAATGAGTAAAAAAAAGTGACTAATAAATCGTGATGCAGAGCTGCAGTGCAAGACAGGTGCAGGCTATGTTTTTTTTTAAAGGTCAATGATTTGGTTAGGGGAGAGTAACTAATTTAGTTTAGTGTGCAAGTTTTAGTGGCATCTAGTGGTGAGGGTTGCGAATTGCAACCAGCAGCTCATGGTGCATTCACATACTCCTCAGATGGTCATATTTCCGGAGTTCTGAAGTTGTTCTTCCGACTTTAGTGTGCGTTTATGTGCTCAACATGGATGCTGCTACAAAGATGTGTTGGATTAGCATTTTCAGAGCATATATACAATGCATGCAGACATTTTGTTTTATTTACATGGACAGCAAACTAACCTTTATAACCATATTACAAATCACGTTTGTAAAATATGTACATGCAATACGAGATTTTGCACGAATCAAAGTACTGTATCCATCTTTATGCCCCATATACACTTCATTTCTCCTATTGCAATAAAGATTTAAGATTAATTATTCAAACACCTCATGAATGCAACGCTCAACCTTCCCTTTCCAAGCGCGCGCAAGAGAATCTACGGTGGCCGACACACTGTCAGCTCTTGTGCTAAATTGTACATGTGGTCCTCTAGCAGCCTCCGATGCTGGTAAGCAGCGCACTGGCTGTAACCAGGCCGTTTCACAGATATTTCCTGAGCTGACTGGTGGCTGTGTGTACTTTGGCACAATACGCTTACCTTACTACACGTGTCTTTCTGTTGTGAATTTTTCCTGTCCGTCAAAGCGGCGGATGGCCCAACGATTTCACCCAAAACCAAGTTACCCGCGGGTGGAGGGTGCTACTTGCATTCCCTGTGCGACACTAAAGTTTCTTTAGTGTCAGCTTCTGTCAAGCTTAAGGCTATTGTACAACAACAAGTCAATACAGCGTAATGTGTATCAGTTGATGCTTCCTCTGCAGACTGGTTTACTCTCGCATGTCCTGTGACCAGAGCGTAGTCGCAGCCTTTGCGATTAGAAAATCTCGTTTTATCATATCGCGATAATATTGCAAATGCATTTAATCGTTCAGTCCCAGTATGTTGATAGAAATGGCTCATTGTAAGGCAATAAAAACATAACAGTTCATAATGTAATGTCTTTATACACCACCGAAAACATAATTATGTATTTTATAGGGCTGTCCCCCACTAAGGATTTACATAGTCGAATCATAATCGTCAAGTCCTGCCTATAGTCGACTGATAGTCGAACCATGTGTGTTTCTTGTGCAGGGCCATTGCGAGCCGAAGCTAAACTTGACCATATCGCCTGCCATTCACCGGTCTTGTGCAGAGTTTTTTTGCAGGCTCCGCCCATCAAAGCATCAGATCTTCAACTATTTCGGGTCAGCCCTAGTATTTATATTGCATTTCTGTCAATAGATCCTCCTAAATATTATACACTAAACCTTTAAAAGTCGTTGCTTTCACCACAATTGACTGAAACCCTGTAGCCCTGTGAGTTAGGGCATTTTCAGTGGTGTAGCTGGGACATCGGACCGCTTGTGATTATATAAACAGATCATATGATTGTGATGTTTATAACAGCTTCAGTAGTATCTGCAGCTTTGAGACACAGCTCTGCTTGCTCACCAGAGCAGCTCCCGTCTTTTGCCCATCTGTGGCACAGTAGCCTTCAGTCTTAATATGTTATTACTTGTGACGTGTAGCTAAACAGATTTCAGGATGCTGAGTGTGACTACAGACAGGAAGAGGCGGCTATCCGAGCCAAAATAGCGCGATTAAATATTAACCCTAACTTCTTTTTTGGTGATCCGAAAAATTATCAGATCCGTGAACCAAAACCACGGTATGATCCGAACCTTGGGTTTTGTAATCACCCCTAATAATATGGGCCTGGAGTCAAGCCCACCTCATGCTGGGTGTTTGCTAGATGTCAGAATTGGACATCCACAGTTATAATAGAGCGTTGTTGCCTACTTGCAATGAGAAGGTAGGCACATCCCCCTTCTTAATCGCCATCCTGATCTACTAACCATGTATGCGATTATCCTGATCATTATCAAACATGTTTAATGACCATCATTTTGTAGGCTGTCTGGCAACATGGCTGGCTGAGTGAGCCGATTTGTCACTCTGAGTCATGTCAAGACAGAAATCAAACTAAAATTTACAAACTCACATTTGTGAAATGTTTATGAGTGATCACTATCTATATTGGCAGTTGTCTGAGATTTTTATATTTAAAAACAAAAATGTGATGATTGAAATGGATGGTATTGCACTTTTGAGACAGTCCCTAACTCTGCCCATAGTTTCAGGTGCGCTGGAGGTTTACACATTTGCAATTATTCGTAGATGAAAATGTACGGAACTTAGCACTGCGTTGTAGCTCCATACTGGAAAAACTGCAACTAGTGTTTTAGTGCATTACCAGGTCAGTAGCTCCGGCCAGTGCGAACAGAGCGAGACTGAGGTTAAAGTGCTGCTGGATGATCAGATGTCCCAGAAACGGAGCCAGCACAATCCGACACACACACAAAAAGTTGGGGATTGTCCACGGGTTCTCATACTACAGAAAAATAAATCAGAAACATGCGTTACTCCATAGATCGACAGTGAGGTAGATAAATCAGAGACATGTAATAAGTGCCAACGTGGTTCCAACAGGTAAACCAGCCTAAACCTATTCCAGAAACATTTCTAAGCTCAGTATGTGTCCGACACATCAACCTACTTTTCAAGAGTGGGTTCTGATTCGATTCTTTATTTAAGAGGAGGCACACAGTTTTTTCACCCCTCATTTTTACCAACTATTAAGATTAATGAAGAACTCATAATAACCACGTTTAGAACCACCAGCGTATAATAAGATTTTAAAGAATTGTTAAAGATATCTACTGAAGAGACAGTACAGTTGAAAAATAACCTCATCCGTTTCTAAATTCCCTGTAACATACGTTTCACTTATCGGTACTGCAGTTTCACGAGCAAATATACCGACTAAAATGTCAGATCATTACAGTTCTATTGTCCTACTTTACCTGAGT